>NW_020955577.1:375188-428906 GCF_003031625.1 Empidonax traillii
TTAAGACAAGGTTGTATTATGTTATCTGAGAACTTATTCCATAACAGTTACTTGAATGACATCTGTGATAGGCAACTGATTTCAAGAGAATTATGCTAAAGTCAGGGCTGTCAGTGAACCTTCCCGATGGTAATCTAAGCTACCGTTCTGGTCTCTTTTCAGTGTAATTTATGGCTGGCTAACTTGACTACCAGATAGAAAGTACATAAACCCTGCTTTTAAAAGATCTATTTCAGATAACAGATTATCCTGGAGGTAACAGTGTTTGTGTTCAACATTCTGTCAAAATACCAAGCTGGTCCTGTGGGAGGCTGGAAAATATTTTCCTCCCCTTTGAGGTCTTGGTTCTGCTCAGTGTGACCTGTACAGCAAGCACTTTGAGAGGACTGTGTATAGTTTGAGTTCACATTTTCAGTCTTACTGCAGTTATAATAATTGAAAGGATCTCACACCGATCTCTGTTTTCTTTCTGATTAATCCTAATCATTGTCACTTGTAAGCATTAACCAGCATTCTAAACAGGTTCATTAACTATAATTTTACTTGTAGTCATCCAAAATAAAATGCATAAGCCCAAACCAGTTGTCCACATCTACTTTCCGAAATCCAAATTCAGATCCCTACTCAAAATATCCCTATTTTGAAACAACAGAGTGAACTCCACAACGACTGTGTCCTAGCCTTCAGGCTTATCTGGAATTTACATCTAAATAATATTAGGCTTTCAGCCTCCATGTTTAAGATAAATTTAATGTCTCTAAAAGGTCATGATCTAACAGCAGAATTCAAGCAATAAATCAGGACAGCTGTCACTATCATTTAGTCAAGAAATTAATTCTAAAATAAAAAAAAATAAGATCTAAAAGTTGAAAATTTGACAAAAGAAAATGGAACAACCACAGAAAACAGTTTAAAAAGTGGCATATGTGGGTTTTTAGTGAATAAATTGTTAATGAAAATTTCCTATTTCACAAACTGTCTAAAAATTATGGTAACTCCTTACTTTTTCTCCATGGAGTTGGTTGGAGGTTGGCTTGGGGGTGGTAGTGGTGCTGGGTTTTTTTTAATGTTTACTGAGATATTGCATCTTCTGCTTTCCAAATCTTCACTGAGATTGTTGAGTGCCCAAATGCTGAGGACCAAAACCTGTGTGATACATGAAATTTACTTGTATCCCCCTCTACGTTCTTTCTCCTCTCTCAGAAGGTATTCAGAGAGAATCCCTAAGGATGCAATATTTTTCTGTTGAAAGGGATCACTCTTGCAACCCTGCCTAATACAGAAGATTTTCATATTAAAACATGCAGAGCCTACTGAGGGGCTCATTTAATAGCTCAGACATATTTATTAATTTGTTTTTGTAGGCCTGAAACCCTCATAGTGCTTGCAATGTACAAGGATGTGGTGGCAAAGGTGCCTGCACAGTCCATCTGCCTCAGGAGGGACTTCCTGAAATGGTCTGCCTCACCAACAGAAAGCTTTTGCACCAGTGACACTCATTCCCTCATCACTAGGGAAATTATCCATATTTATTTTTGTTGACATTGCCCTTGACTGGTGCCTTACAAAGGTGAACCTTTTCATTCAATGCATTCATGTGGCACCTACTGTTATAGGAACATTGTTTTTAAACACCAGTCTTTAGCTGGTTGGGTTGAAATTTGGCTTGAGCCTCAGGCTCAAGCATTTCCAAAAACCCTTTTTCCTGACTCATTTTCAAAAATGAGAGCGGGGGGAAATTATTCTTGCCCATGTGGAAAACAATTCTGTCAAGCCTTTATTTAGGATAGTCTCATTCTGCCACACTTTACCATGAGGACGGGAAACCAGGCCTACAGGGGAATGCCTCTCCATTCAGGATCACAACATGGCATTAAGTCACTCAATGGGTTCCCAGGAGCAGGACGGGCAAGGGACTGATGAAAGCAGTTTCCCAACAGTTTCGCAACACAGGTAGAGGGCGAGCTTCAGACAGACACAGGCATAGGTCCTATGTGAAAGCAGCAAAATAGAAACATCTCCAACAGAGTTACTTTTGGATCTTTCCTCACCATTAGTAGCATATTTAATAACTCACACGGAGGTAGTGAAGACCTTAGATAATGGGATTATTCAGTCTTTTTTTTTCCAAATTTGTTTTTTACCAAGATTAGGAAATCATATATGGAATCAAAGTTAAGGGACTGTTATCAAGCTGGAAATGTCAGTTATTTAGTGTCAATACTAAAGCAGCCAGTGCAAGCTTAATTGTGTCTCTTTGGTGTATTTAAATTACGATAACCTTTAACCACAGCATTACTTCTTGGTGAGCTAACCATCTCTCTGTGACACTGCTGGAAATTTGCTGGTCTGACATCCGAAACAAAATTTGGAGTTTTTCTCACAAAGCCTCTCCTGGGGAGCAGGACAAAAGGAGAGACTTTCAAAAGGCTGCCCTTGCTGCCTGCCATCACTGCCATGCCTCAACCAGTCCTCGCTCAGCAGATGAGTTGATGTGTTCATTACAGCAGAGGTGTGGACCTTGGCTTAGGGAAAGCTAGGGAACTGTATTTTGCATGTGGAAGAATATTCTGAATAAGTTAGGGAATATCCAGGGAGATGGTAGGAGGATTTTCAGCTTGTCAGGTGGTAACATACATGGCCATTTGGGCATGGTCTGTGTGTTCTGACTCAAGCCTTGTGAAATACAGACATATTTAGTGAAGCCAAAAAAGGGGAAACTTTAGGTTTCATCTGGAGGAAAGCTTAGGATACCATTATGTGTTAATAGATATAATAAACCAATTCTGAGATAAATTCTGATTAAATTGACCAAGTTTTAACAGACTCTGTACAACTGCTGTTTTAAAAAACGAAATGTTTTTGTTCCATTTCTACCGACATAAATTTTCGGCTTTTCTGGCACTCATGAGTAATGAGTGAACACTTATTCGTATAAATGAAAGTATTTGATTTTTAACATAACCATTGTCACATACATAGCTGCCAGAAGAATTAGTGAGGGGATGCAGATCAGCATGCTTAAGTGTGTTGATTTCCCACCCAGCTAATTCATCTAATCTTGATAGTGTTTGTAAATGCCTTGCCCAGTTTCCAAGGGAGAAAATGCTTAAACCGAGACAGCTGGTGCCTATCTCAGTCTGTGTAAGAATGCAAAACTAGGAAGCAGCCAGAAAACCAGTGATGCTCCTTTTTCAGTAGAACGTGTGGTTACTGATTATTAATCAGGTGCCTGGAGCTGGAGCAGTTTGAGAATTCATTCAGCCTAGGAAGATCACCTAGCAACAGTGTCTGGGAAACCACTGCTCTGAGGGATTTTTCACTTTATTTTGTTTTCAAATACAAGGCAAGAGTGTGCAGAGCCTCACATGAGATCAAAATCTGAGCAAATCAGCATCCAACATCCATATATCACTGTAACAGAAGCCATAAAAATAGGCTGCCTTAGACTGCTCAAATTATATGGAGAAATTATATTCCCAAAACATTTGTGCAGACAGAGTCAGTTTCACTTAAAAGTTCACTGGAAGTTAGTGTTGCACACAACATGAAATCAGACTTGATTTAAAATACAAATGGACAGCCAAAAATGCATCCAGCCATCGTCAAGACCCATACTGGTATGGGATGCATTATAATACTACAGAAACAGAGAGTTTCTGTAAAACAGTAAAATGGAATTATTGAACTGGAATTTGACCAGAGCATCTGTTCGGATCCAATTTATTGGGAGGTGCCTGTATCTGAGCCTGTATCGTGCAAACGAGACCATATGCCGAAGTCAATAGCATGGATTTTGTTTAAGAGTAAAATATGAGGTAGAGAGATAGAAAGAAATTAAAAAAGAGAGGAAAGAGAGATAGAAAGACAGATTAAGCAGAAGACAGTCACAACCCATGGATCCAGCAGTGTCCCATTGGTTCTTCTACACCCTGGGCTTTGTGGTGGGAGGAATCCCATGCTTATTCAAAGCTTTTCACTATTTATCTACACAGTTCTTTTATTCTATTGGTTAAATTATTGTCTCACTTCTAATGCTAATGAATTATTTTGAGTCTCTGCATTGTCTTGAGCTGGGAGGTTTCTTTGAGTTGGTGGGTTAGGTGCGTTGTGCATAACCTCCCCCTGATGGAATTACCTTTTACCTCGTCAGAGCTGACCAGCGTGGTTGCTGATTTGGCTTTCCTTGTAGATTCTTTGTGTCCATTGTCAGTGTTCCCTCAGCTTCCTTTACCTCCCCCTAGGCCTGAGATAATGCTTGGACAATGGTACTACATTTATCTTATCTCAAGTTCCCTTCAGATGTCTTAAGGAATGGTTGAAGTTCCAGGAATCCACAGAGGCATATTTGGGGGCAAGGGCCTTTGGTGGTCGCAGTTATCCTATAACCTGGGGTGATGATTGTTTGACCGATGATACGTGCACACGCAGTTGCCCCTCCACAGAGTTTGCCACAGTGGGAACTCTTTTCTAGATTCATTACCCAGGATGTGCAGGTCAGACCTCACCAGTCCAAGAGCCAGCGCCATCCTGCTGCTCCATTCCGCGCTTATCTCATGGCAGAGTCCTTCTGTGGTCTCAGCAGTGATTGAGACAAGCAATTGTGAAGTCCTTACAACATCCATCTGAACTTCTACTGTGGAAAATACTATTATTTTGAGATCTAATCCAAAACATCCTGCAGAAATTTTGGGGACAGAGATGGCTTTTTTCCCCTCTCACTTGTTCTAACAGCCATTGGATTATTTAAAAAATTGTCTCATTTAGGCTTCATTTAAAAAACAGATCAGAGCACTCCCACACTAGGTCATAATCCTTTAGGCTTCTGGAGGAAGGATGGTCTGTATCTGTCACATCAGGATCTTCATGTGAGTGTGAGAAGGGAATATAGAACAAATATTTAGTGCATTTTTCAGTTCTCAGAAAGATGAAGACTTTAATCTTGCATCTGTGAAAAAAGTAGGCCACATGCTGTGAATGTCTCACCAGTATCCTGTGGGGACAAAACGTGTAACTGTGTTTTGACTTGTATGCCTGTAGGAGTTTCTGCATACTTCCCTTTTTCTCTTTCACACATGCAGGCAATATTTACTCTTCAAATAACCTGATATATTAGAGGGCTGTTAAAACTACTGTGATCCAAAGAAGCACTAACAAATTTGTCTGTATGGACTGGTGTATTATCATAATGAATTATTCAATTAAATGCAGTAATGATAGCACACTGACAAATGAAATGCTTAGGCAAATAAAGAGGTGCTTTGAAATGTAGATATATTTGGAGTCAGCTGAGGGATAATAAACAATTCTTAAGTATGGGCTTCTGAGAAAGAGTGGCTGGGTCTCCTTGCTTGGAAAAGTCCCCAGTGCAAACTCACTTCTAATAAACTGCAAACAGCCAGACACGAAGTGCTTACTGTCACAGGTTCAAGTGAAATCGAATGCTAGTCACAGTCTCCAGCTCACAAAGAAAAACCTAATGGTCAGTCAGCAAAATGTGAGAACATATGGAAGTATAGAGTATCAATCTTCAAAACAGTGGACAGTTATAGCAAAATAAAGAGCCTGTCTTTCCATTTACCCTTTGATTATGGTGGCTTGGCATCATAATACTGTACAGGCAGGGCAGGGAGGCCTCTCTTGGTGCAGAATAAAGACAGTGGTGCCATCTTCCTTTTGGTAAGTGGGCAATCAACCATTAGGGGTGTCCAGATCTAATACAGCGTGTTAGTGTCAATCCCACAGTGGTGTCCAGAGCCTCTGCCAATCATAATCTTCTACCAGAACGTCTATGTGCCATATATCCTTTGCTGCCCAAAATTAAACTCCATGTAACAAATAAACATTATACACAGGAAACCACAGCAATATCTTAGATTAGTAATTCTTCAAATATCAGATTCATCTTGTCCAGCTTGACTTGTCTGTGGTGTAGACGGTTGTACTTGAGCTCAGGGCCCTCAGTTCCCAGCATCACCAACAGTGAGAACTACACACTTTTATAAGGTCTGCTCCTTACTAGACAGCTACTTTCAACTAAAATTAATTGTGTCTAAAAGTGCCTATTTTCCAGTTTTAATTATAAATTGACCTTAACTAACTAACTCAGATGTATATACATAAAAATAAAATGCTGGCATGTAATCACATCTTGGCATTATTTTGCATGTATTTAAAGCACTTAATAGAATTTTTACGAGTACCTGGGGGCCAAGGCATGTAAGGTACCTGGGCACCTATTTGTCTCTTTAGCCTCTTTCAACATGTATATGTATATATGTATATATATATATCTCAGAGACTTTTGTCTGATCCTGGAAGTTGAGCTTTGACTTCATGGAATAACCAAATCTCTTGAGGTCCATGAGTGAGGTGGGTACAGAGGGAATGCTGGTTTATGCCTAAAATACTTATTTTTTCTCATCTTTTGTGACTTCTGTGTAGCTAGGGATCATATAGCAAAACCAGATTTTCTAATTACATTCCATTTTCCACAATGACCCTTAGCCTCTGCTTTCCTGGTCCAAAAATCACAAAGCTATGTTTATTTTAACATCTCCAGAATGTAAACCAATTTAAAAATATGAAGATAAAGAGGGGATATCACCAGCTAAATAGGAGTGCAAAAAATATCCGATGACATTAGAAGGGTTTTGAAGAATACCAAGGGAAGTTCAATCTCTCTGGGCTGGATTGCAAAACAGTAACTCCTTTAAGCTGAAAGAGAGAGAAATAAATCATCCTCATGGCATCCTTGCAGCATTCCTCTCAGCTGCATCTCTGTCTTTCAGTACCTTACTTTGTCAGCTTCCCATATCACGGAAACTGTTCATTTTCAGGATCTCATGGAGGAATCAAGCCTGGCAGAAAAGAGGTAAACACAGGGTAGGATGCCTGCTCTTGTTTATACCATGTCTTCACTGACAAAAATCGAGGGTATTTTACCTATGGAAGGTAAAGCTGTTGCTAGTTGTCTACTGTAAAGCCATGGTGGAGACAAGACCTAACATCCTGAGGCTGAATCTCTCCTTTGCCATCAGAAAATGTTTAGGAAAGGCTCTGATGGCTGCTGCAGACAGTCTTATTTTCTGGAAGGGGCTGTCTTGGTTCCCTGTAACAGCCTCGCTAAGGGGATAAGTGTGCCCTGTCATTCAGCATCCAGCTTTTTTTTTCCTCTGGTTCTTACTCCAGAGCTTTCCACCTGAGAACAGCCCCAGGGAAAAACTTATTTTACTGAGAGGTAATTTGGAAAAGACAACCACAAGGAGACAAGTTACATGCAATAATGTAATTATTGTGTGTTACTTGTCTTGTTACCAAAACAAATTAAACAACAGAAACTCCCGTGTTTTTGTTTCAGGGAAAGTTGGGATAATTAGTTCCCTGAGCTTTTCAGGCCCATTTCCACACTTGTGTGTAGAGCTGTGTGCCACGGGTACTACCAAAATATGAGTGGTATTTTGACTCACATGGAGGTGATTTTTTTTTTACTGACTTCAGAGATGAGAGGTAAGGGTATGGTTTCTGACTGAGGATACAGGAGAGGTAAAAGGCACAGAGGAAACAAAAACCATCCTCCTCCCTCAGAGGTTCCAGCACAACTGTTGTTGGGACAGCTGATGGAGAGGAGGAGGGAGGAAGATATATCCATTATTCTTTTTCCTTGTTAGATGGGGATGTGGATAATATCTCCTTTGAACATTTCCTATGGAGGTTTGCATGTTGGACAACATATTTTATTGGATATGACCTAAAGGCACAGCGTGTATCTGATGAAAGATGTGTCCAGCCATTGCTGCTTGAACTTGTGTGCTGATTATTTTTCAGGGACAAAGTATTAGAAGTGATAAAATCCCATGTAGGATCAGGATTCTTGAAGGGCCAAAAAGGCCTAAATTAAGCTTCCCAACACAACTGTGTGTAGTTAAGCAAGATACAGTACAAAGAGATTAAAGGGTCTGTTTTCAAACTCACTTCCCAAAGTATCTTGAACCTTAGTTGCAGTAATTTTATGCATCCACATTTTAAAGATGGAGACTTTTACCCATTCATGCAATGAGGCTACAGCTGTCCCAGAAAACAACTCAGCAATACTCAGCAATACAGTTTCTGGGCCATAACCACAAAACATTCTTCTTCCCACTTACAAAAGTTATTCCAAGTCAGAGAAAAGTTTATTGGTAACTGAAATACTACCTTGAAAATAATCTATTTTGAACTTACTTTTAGTAAGGTTTATTTAAAGGTTCAGAGGAATGTGACAGTTCTTGTTTTAGGAGCTCACTCCTTCCCTCTTTTTGGGTAAACAGGATTTTCGTCTTGAACGACACAGTCCTCAGGCAGGGGGTAATGGGGCTAGTGAATCCCAACCAAAGGTATGTGCTCATCTGACTGGTGAAATCCTTTTGGCAGGAGAATTGCCTTGACCTGCCATGTAAAGCGCCCAAGACCACATCTCAGAGGGACAGGCATTCCTGACCTCGTGTGTGTTTGTAGATGGGAGAAAGAGATAAAACATAACAGATGACGATTCACATGCAGCTTGGCCTGAAAGGTCTCACTGATTTTACATTCTTCTAAATCAAACTGGCAAATGTGAAAAGAACACGATAAACCTAATAGTGTTTTTTTCCGTGGTTATGGTGATTTAATCCTGTATGAGCTCAGTTTAACAGGTTGCATAATGTTTGGCTCCCCATTTTGAAGTCTGTAGATGTTATAGTAGTTTTTTTGTAATTTATTTCTGGTCTTTCCCTAGCACTAGGTAAAGAAGAGGCTCAGTTTTCTATGTTAAAAGTAATTGTTCTCCATGTAACGGTCCACTTTCTGTTTGAGTCCCTTCAATCTTATGGAATTACAAGCTTGTAGGATTAAAAAATTTTCTGACTGTAATTAATGCATCTGATTACTAAAAGAATTGCTACAGAAACTAAGGTTAAAACCCAATAAATGTATTTCCATCAGTACCAGTAAACTGGAAAAAAAAAGAGAGAAATACGATCAAGCCTAGAAAAGTTGCTTAAAAATTAATTTATCATATTTTCATATGGTTGAAGACTTATACTGCCATATGTCCAGATTTTCTGAAATCGTTTTCTTTCTGTCTAGAAACAGAGGTTATTTTTTCTATATTTGCTTGGAATTTCTAGATTTACCAGATACCTTTCAAGGCAGATATTACTAAGCAGGCTATATGGAAATCACTGACTTGTTCAGGAATGATATCTGACATTAAGGGAACTATTAGCAACTATGTGAACATGGATTTGAGATATATATGTGTGTGTGTGTGTGTGTATCATGAGTCTTCGCTATCCCAGAAATACTGCACAGAGACAGCTACTCCAGTGAACAGAGGCTATGTTATTAACACCAAGGGAACTCGCTGGGAATGGCTTTTAAAGGGATAAACTTCTGCTACTGGCTCTTCTGCTGATTTGCCCTGATCTCCTAGACAACCCAGCAATGCTGGCACTTGTGCATGGATCCACAGCATCAGCACCAGTGTCACACAACACATCCAGCCCCATCTGACCCAGGACCTGCTGCACATGCTGGCATCTTCTGAATGGTTGACTCTGCAGCAGCGTGGTCAGAGACGCTGCTGTGCTCAGCTGCACCCAAGGGCTGCAAAGCGTTCACCTGTAAAGTCTGGACTAAGGTAGAAAATCCGAAAAATCTGCTCAAACAGGATTTTCCTTTAGATAAAGGAGACCGGTCCAGGAGAATTTAAGCTTGCAGTCACATTAGGAAAATTGTGCTTTTACTAGTACAGCTTGTTTCATCTGAAGTGTAAAGTGATTTCACTATACCACTACAAAGCAATCCCACTTCTCCAAAAGACTAAATGTACTTCATTCCCATAAATGTACAGGAACTCCTATACCAGTGAAGCATTCACAGTGTAGGTACAACCTGTGTTTTTAACCACTCAACTCCAAAATGGTAGAAATTATCTCAAAAAAAGGATATGGTGAGAATTTAGTCACCAGTAAATGATGATCATAGAGAAATTCCAATAGCATAAAGGATTATATATCAACATTATATAATCTATTTCAAGGGTTTATGGCTTCATAAAAACATGGAATAAAAAATGGTTCTGGCTTGCAAGCAAAAAGTGACTGCTTTGGGTGTTTGAAAAGGCTTTACTAATTTGTTAAGAACCAAACATAAATTGATGTAATACCTATGAGACACATATTTCTCAGTTCAAAAATTGTAAAGAGCATTCTTAATTATCACCATGATTTTACAGGTTTTCTTCTAACACATTGGATCAGCTCTTCATGTATTTCAAAATTTCCTATTATTGTGTATACACATGACCCATACTAGATCGTTATGAACATGGAAATTCAGTAAGACAACAGAAATCTCTTTAAATAAAAGGAGAGATCAGAATTAAAAATATATTGATTTATTTAAAGCCTACAAACCAAATCAGTATTTTATTTTCATGAGCACAGGCTGCCATATGATTTTTTTTTTGGTAGAATGATTCATATATTTGAACTTTATTAACTACAAGCCCTGAAAGTCCAGTCCAGTTTAGAATTTCCTACATATTGCAAATGCTGTTGAAAGTATTTCCAATCTCCCATAGATTTTAAAGATTGCAATTACCTGAAAGATCCCAAGTGAAGAGCAAAGTGAAAGAATGGAGGAGATCACTGACTATAACTGACAATTTTCCTATTATTGGCAAGGCCAAATACAGTCAAGAAATAGCAGCATTTTTACATAGAGTAACTTGGATTGTGCCTAAGGATGTTAATTTATGACTATCACATACTGGAGGACCTGAAGTGTGACTCTTTGTATATTTCCTGAGATACCTGTGAACTCTTACACTTCCTCTGCCATGCTCCAGAACAGCTTTAGCAGCAGTGCCAGACCTATAGTGACCACTGGAGATTTGCCTGTGGGTCATCGAGCAAGCAACCCCTCAGCCTCACTTTCTGGTACGCATTTGAGAGAGCAAGCAGGAGAGGAGCACACACCACTCACTGTCCCGATCACCACTGCTGTCCCTGGGTGCCTCCCTGCCACACATTTCACAATGCTCCTCTTGGAGCTGGATCACTGCCTTGCTGGCATGAAAGACACACATCCAACCATGCAACTAGGCTTTTGCTGGGTGTAGTAGGGAGTAGACTCTGTGGGCTCAAGGGTTAAAAGAACAAATGAAGGACTGGTTCATCCTTCTTTAGCCCTGGGCATTGGATTATGGTGTTTTTTGAGGCCCTGCTCTTGTCTATATTGGCAGTGACTGTCACTTTAAATAGAGGTCTGTTGTCAGACACCCTAATCCATGTAATAAGAACAAACTCACCTGATTAAGCCCAACTACATAAACAGATTAGCCAGCTGTCATGCACCAACAGGCATTGTACAATATGAGATGACACGATACGATAAACAGCATTACATATTGTTTGGAAATATCTATCTCTTCAGGTTGAGATTAACTACTTATGGAACACACAAAGGGTGACTTTTATTTGACCACTGTCTCTGTTTCTCCAGGACAAACACTCATTCAGTAATTCATGGCACATGTTCCATTTATTCAAATTTCATGCACACCTTGTACACTGTGGGTCAAATTCTCTTAGCTGCTTTCTTTGCTAACCATTGGAAATCAATGGATGTGGAAGTGATTCACAAGCAATGAAAAGAGATTTGATTTTTTTTTTTTCACTGGGAAAAGGCTTTTGGGATTATAAGCATGAATTTCAGCAGAATTTAGGCTATGATACAATGACTTTTCAAGAGGATTTACAAAAAATGGATCTACATCCTCTTGCTATATGCTTTCTGCTATGAACATCTGGTGCCAGTGAGATCTCACTGTGGGATATTTTGTAATGCAAAAATGTGTTAAGTGACTTTTGCTCGGGGAAAGGTCTGGTCACAGACCCTTTATCCTCAGTGTTGTATGTACACAAGGCTCCAGTCTGTACAATACATGTCTGGGGACAATTAAATATCTGCAGCCAACTGGGAGGCATTGATCTTAGCAGGAATAACAGCCTGCAGACAGACGTGTTTGTTGTGAGACCTGGGTGAGATGCAGCAACACAGAGGAGGATCCATGGCACAGAAAATAGCACAATATATCATGTGCTAATGGTATGATTTTTTATACTGACCATTTACTTAGTCCTTCTTTCCTCTGAAACTGTAGCCTGTGGCAATTAAAGGAAGGCAAAACCACAATTTTTCTTTAACTAGTCACTGAAATTTAAACCTGTTCATTGACGAAATTTATTCATGACCTCCAGTAATTTCTAATTTAGTGGACTGAAACTTGAGGGTTTATACATCTTCATTAAAAAAATAATATATATTCTGGATGCATACACATAATGAATATACATTATTGTAGCTCCACTTTTTAGGTCTTGGTTTCCCTAAGCGGCTAATGATTCCGGCTTGCAGAAATTAGATGTCCGCTACTTTTTGGAATCTCAAAGTCCTGGAGAAAAATCAAGTTGAACACAAAATCTGAGATACAGTATAGGCCCTATTTTATGTCCTTTTGCCTCTGATCATCTGGCAACTAATTTCTTGCATTGACTGTCTTGCCAGTCACCCTAAACAGTTTTTACCCAAGTCATAGAGAAGGTGACCCCTGGCTGTGCCTTACCTTTCACTGTCACAAAATCCTTTAATCCAAAACCTATATAGTGTGCAAGTCAATTAGTACTTAAATTAAATAAGGGCACCCTGTTGCCATTTTTTCTCTCTGAAAAAGCTGAATGGGTGCCGTACATGGCACCTGGTGTAATGAATACAGAAAGTAGATGGGAAGACAAGGGAAACAACAGAATTAGTTTGATAGAAGTTTCCTGGAAAGGCAGATGGTCTCCTTGGGGTAGAGGGCTATAAAATAGCCTGGGCAGGAAGGTTTGCAATGGGGAGAGCTGAAACTAGGCAAATGACAGGAACGTTTGTCCACGCTGGGCATGAACAGGCTCAGTCAGAAAAGAGGCTGAATGGCCAAAAAGGGGAGTTTTCTTGGATTCACAGCCAGAGAACACTGAGATTGTGGAGGTAAAACAGAGAAACTGGATAAACAGAGCCACTGCCAGACAGAGCTTGGACCATTCATGCTGGGAAGTCCTGGGGTGTTCAGGTTTTTGGGTATGCAGCAGATAGAAGCAATGAGGAAAAACTTCATGAGTGGATGCTAACTAGTGTAATGGGGGCTGTAGCACAGCAAGTTTGGTTTTCAAAAGAGTCATAGTACTTAACTCTGTAGGTTTTTGATCAAAGATATAAGACCTTCAGATTTCAAAACTAGGTTGATCAAGTCTACCCATCTGTCTGTATCACCAGAGCTGTATGGAATTCAGGGTGAAAAGAGCGTTTCTGGTAGAACGTCTATGAAAGTCAGACAACTCTAAAAATTTCCTCCATGATGCTGCTTAACTGGATTTCTGTAACTTTCCAAACACACTGCCAAGACCAACACTCCTTCAAAATATTTGGCAGAGTAGGAATGGTGGTCTTTGAGGTGAAGAAGATAGGTTATTTCAAATGGAAGTTAACTGTGAAACCCAATAATGCTAGATTAACTTTAGGCACAAAATTTTGAAGTCTGACTTCTTCCCAAACAAAACATTAAAAAATTAGGAAAATCTGTGCAAACTGCAAGACCACCAGCTCACTGAGGTTTTGTAAAATAGGTGGAATGACCTACTGAAATAATCTTGGAGGACTGAGCAGATTTTCTCTCTTTCCATTACGAGCTGGATTAGCTGCAAGCGCAACAAGACATTAAGGGAGATATTCAGGTGCCTAAACATGGGTGACCAGTGTAATTTCAGTTGATCTCTGGTAAGCTGACAGGTATATAGAAAACCCATGGCCTTCTGGAATGAAACAGGAGGCCGTACAGCATCTAAACTATGCTGGGCATACATGTTTAGGCACCCAAATCACCCTTAGGTGTCTTCCAGTGGAACTAATACTGCAGTTTGCCCTTCATGCTTTTAGAAATCCATCCCTGAATAGCTTCAATGTATCCCCAAAGGTGATTAACAGGCCTGAGGGTTCAGCAGCACAGCTATGTGAGTAAATTTCTGTGTCTTCCTGCTAGCCTGCGCATTTTATACTCCAAATCGCTGTGGGGACACGTGCTAAGACAAACCCTACTGTCACCCACCGGGGCTGGGAGCTGAACCAAATTCTCTTGTGAGGGAAATCTGACCCACTGTCACCCCATTTTTGTCCTTCACATGCTTGGTCCTGCTGACCCTTCTCTCCCCAGATATTTCAGCTATCTCACATCTGTTTGCTTGTTTAACCACTCTCCCAAATGCATAAAACACTCCAGCTTTACACATCTATGTATAATGAGACATAACACGTTTTGTTTAATGCCAGAAGTGGTCTAAGCTAATTTCTGTAACTGCCTTAAAACAGATTACGAACGCTGGAGCAGGCAGCTGCAGTACACTCTGCAGTGCTGGTGGTGATGTGAGAAGTCCTCTCCTCTCCCACCCACATGGACGGGACGTGTGGCTGAGTCCAGGGCGAGCTCCAGCACTGGCTGCCAGATGCCTTCCCTGCACTGGGAGCCAGCAGCTCTTTGGTGCTTCTGGTGCTGAGGCTCAGTACAGCATGAGAGCAATCTTGTCGGTCAGGGAAGAGAGGCGTTATTACTCAGATCAAAGTCAGGATTTTTTTCCTGTTCTGAGTCACAGCTAGAATTATTGCGCTATATCTTCTCTGTCATATTAAAGTTTTGAGTGACTTTAACTCAAAATAAAATACTTGAACTAGGGCAATTAATGCTTTTAACACATTTGAGCGTTTAAAATTATTATCCTTGACTGTGGTATAAGAGTAAAAAAACCAAAAAATGAGCAAGAGAGACTGAGATTCTAACTTTATTCCAAGCATTAAACCATGTATAAATTATAAGGATTGTGGATGAGGGGATTATAATGTGATCTCAAATTATTAAAAGGCTTTAACACACTAAGAGAGTTCGCAGCCTTTGGCACTGCTAACATAGAATATTTCAGTAATGCCTAAACAACTTTTCTGCAGATTCTCCTTTTTTATTTTCTTTGATCATATTTCTGTCTTCATAGCAGTAAAGGGAAAAGTTACAAGCATAGCACCAGAATGCCTGGGCAGGCCAGGCACTAAAACAAAGAACCCTGGTTTCAAATCATGTCATGTAGTTGTCTCCCAGTTGCCCCTCAGCTATCAAAATGTTCAGCTATTGAAAGTTAAGACATGTTGTCCTACTGCATAAGAATAAAGTACTGATATGGCTTTCCATAGCATTTGCCACAGGGAAAGGTCAAGAACCCCCACAGCTAAATAAACCAAAACAACCTCAAACCCTAAATGGCCAAAGTGTAAGCTAATTAAGATAACCCATCACACTCAAACAGCATGGTATTTTCTGTGCAGACAAGCAAAGAGGAAACAGAAAGCAGGAGACTATTCTCTGAATTTCCCCTGGCAAGGGGGACTATTCCCAGACATAGAGGACAGGCCACTACCTGGAAAGTGGGGATGAGCCAGCAGCTGAAGCCACAGTCAGGCTGAGTCTTAGGGAGGCCAGCATAGCTCCACTGCCAGGATAGCTGCTGTCACAGCAAAAAGAAAGTGGCTACAAACCCCAAGGCAAAATCAGCAGTAACTGGGCAGTCTGAGTAAACTCCTGAATCCAAGGGCAGGGCAAGCAAGCCTGGTTGAAATTTCCACCCCAGGCAGTCTATGGCAGAACTAGGGCAAAAGGACCCTGCAGGGCACAAACACAACCTCTGCTTTTGTTCAGGTTTTCAAAAGAGTACAGGAACAGATTCTGAAACACTGGGAAATTCAGTCAGGGCAAGATGTATAGGGAAGCAAACACTGGTGTGAGGGTAAGAAGACCTCTGCCGTATTATTCTCTGCAGAAGGACCTCAGCACTTGGAGTATTGGACACTTTTTGGAGAATGGAGAGCTCTTTTAGACATCAAAATTGAAGACTTGGACAAGTTGTTATATCTGCTGTCTTTGTATCTCCAAACACCTTGAACAATGACCATAATGAACACCTGTAGTAATTTTCTACCTCTTTTCTGCAAGACATTCAGGCACAGAAGGATACCAGAAGCGGATCCTATTGCTTCTGTCCTTATAAAAGAACTGCTGGGCAATCACAAAACAGTGTAGCTTATACTCTGTGATCTTTCTATAGCTATCATTCATTATCGTGGCACCTTGCCTTCCTCTGATTCATGGATACATCTTCTGAAATGAGGCCAATGACAGAATGGAAAATAACTGAACACACAGGTGTTCCATTGTATACTATGCTGAACAAGAAGTACACCTTTGTGGCATGCATCTTCTCTGGTTCCAAAGCTTAAAGCAAATATGAATAAATTTAATTCTGCTTCACTTCCTAGGCAGGCAGATTTCTCTCTCTTTTGTAAGAGAGGTAAAGCTAGGCACAAAGGGCAAGATTTTCAAAGATATTGAAGTGCCTGAAGATGGAGAAATGCCTTTTGGGATTTGCAAAAGTGCTTATGCAGAGTAGGTACCTGCCTCCCACTGAGATCAGTGTTTTGTGTCTGTTCAACAGATGTAAATCTGACAGCTGGCTCTGTTAGAACAATATTTGCTGAGGGTAAACCAACTGTGTACAACAGAGAATGGATACAGGACCCTTGCTCCACTTCCCTCCTGAAACAGGACCAGCATGGCATTCACATGCCATGGAGATCTTGTACTTCTGTCCACAAGCAGCTTCTTTCCGTCACTGATCATGCTGTGTCATGCTTGGCTGCTCTCTTGCCATAACCTCACCATCTCCAGGAGCTTCTACAAGTCCATCAGGGAAACCTTCTGCTATTTTTCCTAAAGCAACTACTCTTAGCAATCTTGTCAACCTTTTCCTGCAGCAGACAATCAGCATTTGCCTTCTGTTTGAAATAGTTACAGGATCTTTTAATTATTTAGGTCTTCAAAAGACCTAAATAATTTTTAAAGCATCCATTTTCAGTATACAACCTCTGATGCCTTCAGAAGAGAATATTGAGAGGCTCCTGGGTGGGGTAAAAGACTTGCATTCAATCCCATCATATGCTAATGATTTTGCATATGAATTTAGCAATTGACCTAGGAAGAATTAATACACAAAAAGACGGGGATAGCTAATGTAAAGGCTTACATACTAGCAAAACTCTAGTTGTTCAAGCTGTGTGTGGACATGCCATTAACCACCTTCACCTGCTACTGCCATACAATTTGACACTTGTGTGACTGCTAAGCCTGTTACTGGGAACAGGAAGGCTTCAAGCCCACAGGTGTGTTTGTGGCACAGCAACTGAATGACTGCATATTCAGAGTCCAGAGAGTATGTGGACTGCAGCTCTTGTTCAAAGCAGTGTCCTAGCAGCTTGTGCCCACAATTCTAATGACACCAACCTCTCTTAGAGATGGGTAAGATTCAGGTCCACTTTGACATTTCATCAGAAAGGATTGAGACCAGCATGTCCCATCTCCAGCAAAAGGACAATCAGGCAGGCAGGCAGAGTATATAGGAGTGAACATCATTCTGGAGCCAAGCAGACAGCAAGGGGGACACCCAAATTCCTGTCTCTGACCTGAACCAATTTACTTCGACCAAAGGCAATTTAACAGAGCTTTGTGATAGTAATTGGCATGTTATGAGTAATTTGAGATAAACATGAATCTTTACATGTGGTTTAAGCCAAATGATCATTTTCATATAGAAACAGTGAAAATGTTTAGACAGCTTCAGCGCTGTGCCTTTTTTGTGTACTTGTGACAGGGAGTTCATTGGCTCAAGGGCTTGTGTTACTGACACAGCTAAGCCTGCTCCAATCCTCCCAGACTGGAGCCTCAGTGCTGTAATCCTGAGCAGGATGCTTACTAGTGAAAAGCACACTCTGAGAGTAGGAGTGTAAACAACATTGGAAAATGGACTATGGCAATATTCATTACCTGCAGATTCAGTGCTAATGTTCCAGGGTTATCCGTGTTGCTCAGTATTTCATCTGCAGTCACACCAGATATGTGAGCTCCCAAGAAAACATCTTTCTTTGCTGTGAAATGACTGATACTTCATGTTTAGACAGACAAATAGGCAAATAAATTTAGGGAAACATTCTATTCCTCACTTGGGTCTCTTGTGGTAACTGAAACAAACCCCCAAGTACACTGGGAAGGGGCGCTTCTCAGCACATGCACGTGCGCTGGCTCAGCGTTGGGTTCAAAGGCGAGCACAGCGCTGGTGCACAGCGTGATGTGCATGGAAACTAGCCACTCATTGGCAAACCTTCCTGCTTTGTTCAGTCACTCTGTAGCTCAAAGGAAGTTTGTAAGACTGAGAATGCAATATTGAAAAATAAGCAAAGAACTTAAATTACATGCTCATCGCTGTACTTTATAAATGGCAAAGAGACACTGTCAAACTCAAAACACATTTGAAAACACAATTTTGCTATTGATATTCTTTGTTTCAAAAGCCAGAGAAAATCTAAGACATACTTACTTTTCTCTGTCAATAGTGTTTATTCATTGTTAGGCATTTATATTCTTAATTCATTGTGAACAGCAAAACAAGCTGGCTCTCCATTCCTCCTCTCTTTGTACCATTTTCTGTTTACTGGAAGCAAACAGCAAAAAACCTATTAATTTCTTAAACCTTTATGATTATAATCTTTAAAATTTCTTCAAGGAAACACTTGTTTGTGTTGAGCTCCCTGTCTATACCTGTACGCGATAGAAAAAGGGAAATACAGAAAATATATTTGGAACTTGCATGACCTGATGGCCACACCAGTTTCCATGTTCCAGAGAGCTCTGATCGTCTGTAGAGAGAAGGTTCCACAGTAAAGCAAGAGCTGAAAACAAGTGTCTAAATTCGATGCTTTACTGAGCAGGTGATAAGTAACTGAGGTAAAGAGGTTAACAAAATCTTTCTACAGGTATTAAAGCCTTGACTAACAAAAGCCACTCAGCGAAAAACACTTCTCAACTTCAATTCAAGTGCTAGCAGATGATCTTATCCATGATGCAGCATATGTGCTGATTAAACATACTAAAAGCTGTGAGAAATCCTTCTTTATTCATGTTGCTTACAGATTATTATAGCAAAAAATCTGTTCCCAATCTAGTTACAGTCAAAATGCCAGAACATTCTTTTGATTTGATGACACTGAGACATGAAGTGATATAAATTGGGCAATTTTATCTTCCAAAGGCAGAACCATCACAAGTTTAGCAGTGTGATATAGGGACTGGGTTAATCACTCTCAGCTGATGTTCTGACCACCTCTCCTAGCTCCCTCCCCTCTGCCACCAACTCAGTAAAACAGTTTCTCGGAAGGGCAGTCTATTCCTCGTTCCAAGACATAAGGATGTTTCTAAACTCTGTTTATTAAAGATTCCACACACTTGCCCCAGGCAGGAGATTGTATAATTTTGCTGACAAATGGTACATACTGCTCTTAAGGGCAGCACTCCCTGCTATCCTCCGTTGTTGGCTGCAAATCTGTCCCAGCATCATCAGAGTCTTCAGGTGAACTTCATCAGTTGTAGTCGTCTTATCAGCTAGGCACAGCCTTTCCTAATAGCTTGATAAATATTCTGGCATCCCCGTATCACTATCAAGAGATTCAAATCGTGCCCAGTACTTACTGCTGCTATTACTACAGAGTTATTGCCAATGACTCTTTTACTTATCTCTGCAACCAGAGACACTGAATAGTTCTTTTTATGTCTCCTCTCCTGGTCACCAAGAGCAGGATTCATACAGAACTGTCCTCTACCTGGATGGGAAAGCCCACGTGAAATTTGAAGTAAAGAATTAGTCTGTGTGAGAAATGTATTCTCACAATCCTATCCCTAGATTGCTAATGTAAATCTGTACTGCACCTGATTTTTTAATTTCTGACATAAGAACACTGGATGTCCAAATGTCTCTCCAAGGCCACCCTGTGCTTGGCATGTGCCTCAAAGAAGACATGGGTGAAATAATTTATACTGTTACTTTTACAGTCCCTGTATACCAAGCTAACAAAGTATGTATGATACATATTTTGGCTTCAGTCAGGGGAATATGATGGCTGTCAGTGATTTGCAACCTTTTCCTCATGCAAAGTCTGCATCTTTAATCCTACTCCTATCCATCTGGGCTGTAGCCAAGATGTTCTTCCCCATATAAAATAGTCTGTTGGAGATTCAATGCTCTAACATGATATCAGGAAAAACAATGAGATTTAAAAAAAAAAAACAAATGAAGCAGACTTTACTGCGATTTGAGGATATTCAAGTTAAATCCTTTAAGATTTAATCCTCCTCAGTACAGGAAGCGTTTACATATAACCCATAGAACTGTCTAGATTGCCCACTGGTTTTCTGAGATAACCAGTGCAGTTAAGATGAAGATGTGTGGTTTTCATTTTTGGTTGTTTTGTGTGTGTTTTTTTTTTTTTCCCCTCTTTCAGAATGGCTTAGATTCTGCTTAGGAGGACTGAGAAGTGCACCATGTAGTAAAGGAGGCAAAGGCAAAATGGTCTCTGTAGTTTACTCTGATGTGGAAACAATGAGGAAATGGTTTGGAGAAATGCAAGAAAGGTGAAGAAGAATTGCAGTGTGGTAGAGAAAAAGTGAGATGAATCACAATATCAAATTCAAGGAAAAACTGAGGCAGGGAAGGGAAAAAAGAATTTGGGTAAGATGGGAATGAGTCAAGAAAAGAAGGAACATGTAAGATGGAAGCAAAAGAAGAACACAAAACATAGATGAAAAAATAAGGTTTGAGCTGGACAGGCACAATAAGCCATGTACCTCTCAGCACATGGCATCATGTGGGCACATGCCATACAAACATGACTGACTGGTTAATCGACTGACATCACAAGAAACAGACATGTAGAAGAAAACTATATTTAACCTGACAGAATAATTACTTTCATTCTCCTTCATACAGGTCACCTCAGGCAGAAACCTGACTCCCAGACCAAAAGATAGGGAGAATTATCACCACACACAGAAGTATTTTTCTCTCTTGCTACATTCAGAAGCATTTCTTCCACTCTTTGAGTAGGAAAACCATGAGAATGGAATGTATTCTATGATCAACATGTAGCCAGGATGAGTATTTCCAGCACCAGAGAATCATTTAATAACATCTGCAAACAAGATGCCTTGGGAGGAGTTGTTTTTTTTCTTTTATTTTTTTAAATCTACACCCTCTGCAAGTCTTGCGGTTGATATAGAGCACTGTTTGTATTACACTGGAGTTTCACTTGAAGAATGGAAACAGGCACTGGTATAACCAACCGTTCCCCTCCTATCAAGGATTCCTGTTGCTATGGAACACAGTTGTGAGAGAGGAAAAGAATTGCAGCTACCATGTGGGAATTCCCTCCAAGTTACCGCTACTTGGTGCTCTTCAGATCCAGGCCCAATGTGAACACTGATAACTATAATTTGATAATTTGAGGTGATAAAAATTGATGTGCCAAGTTCAGTTTGAGTTCCAGTAGTGTCTTTCACTTTCACCAGACTTAGGAACTGTTTTTGATTATAACTACATTAGCTAGCAAGGGAAGTGATGCATTATTATAATGCTCATAAAAGGAAAAAATACTGTAGTTTCCATGCACAAATAAGCTATCTGCAATTTTTTCAAATTCAATTTGTGATGTAGAACATGTATTTGCCTTCAGAACAGTGAGGTTAAATCAACTTGTGTTCAAGCATCTACCTTATTGCTGATTTTGGTTTGTATGGTCAGGCAAGTGATATCTTCCAGCTGTGGAAGGTCCCACAGGTATCTAACACTTTTGCTTTGTCCAGGGTTTAAGTGACTGAGCAGAGATACAATAGACACTGAGGCTGCCCATGTGTTTCCATGACAACAGTCTCATGCCCAGTCTCCCATGTTTGTGTGATATAGGTGCTAGATAAGGAAACGTGCATTTTAGAACCAGCCTTGACTTGGTTTCCCTCACTCCCCAGCTGCTTTCTGTGTCTTTTGCAGACACCTCATTCCCTTGCACACTGCCAACTCCTCCCACATGCTCTGGCCCTCTCAGCTCTGCTGGGATTTTCCCCACCCTGGACTGGCGCTAAGTGGCTTGACTTGAGGTGCAGACAGACAAGGAAGTCTTATCTAGGTAGAAAACACCACTACCAGCAGAGCAGGTCAGCCAGGTTCTGGGATAAACAAAACTCAAGTTTCTTTTCCTCACTCTCCAGCTCTCTCCAGAAATTCCTTCTGGAGGAAAACATTTCGCTGTGAAATAGAGAAAAACACCCTTCATGTGAGACTGCTTCTCCTATCAGACACTACATAACTGCAGAATAGCAGGCTCTTCTTTGATGCTTCCTCCCACCACGTGCATCTAAGTTCATCCTTTATAATCACACAGACCAGGCTTTCAGAACTGGGGGAGAGGAGCTCAGAGGCAGGAAATTTTCTCCATATAACTCTTCTCAACCTCAGGGTGATCAGCCAAGCCTTCGGAGAGATGCATCACCAGTCAACATGTCATGGCAGAATGTGACAGTACAGAGTGTTCGGCTTGTTATTCAGAGAATATGTTTGAATAATGAGTACATTCTAGAAACCATGTTGCTGCTGCGCTCATGGGAAAAAAGAGCAAAAGGCTAACTTTGCCAAACAAATTATGTGTTGCAAATTATTCTTTTTACTCAGAGCTCTGTGTGTTCCAGGAGTAAAGAACTAGCAAAGAATCTCTTTACTCAGGCAAGTACACAGGATTGGCTTGGTACACAGGATTTCCAACTCAGAATTCAAATGTGAGGACAAGCAGAAGCATCTTCTTTCAAAGTGTACAAATACAGGAAGTGGAGACTCTTCAAGAAAAAAAAGGTACAGAGGACATACAGGACACTCAACACAGAACTTTCCTTTCATCAGAGAAGATATTTCCAAAAATTATGAACAGTAAAATAGAATTGTATGAACATTTACTGGGACAGAGACCATTTTCTCTACTTTTGCTGGATTCAGACTGGGTCTCTCTCCAGGATTCAGGTGTAACACTGTTGAAATTCTCTGGCCTTTGCTTGAAGGCCTGAAAGGTGCACTCTCTTTCCTTTTCCACAAAAACATCCACAATGAGCTTTTTGTGGGGACTTACACTCTTTCCCTTTTCAAAACCTGGTTGGAATTTCTTAGTTGTGACACCTCAGATTTACTACATGGTCAGTAAGTGTAATTTACCTATTTGTGGTCCAAGAGGTAGCCACTAATATCTTCTAGAGATAATCAAAATCTTCTGAATGCAGCAATTTGCTGTTTCCCAAGGAAGCTGCTTCTCAGACAATTTTTCTCTCAATATCTTGTTCCTTCTAGACTTTTAGAATCTTTTCTTACCTTTTATTAATGCCTAAATTCCCTCTTTTGAGCCACTTCTAAATGACTGTCTTCCTTCTAGCTTTTTTATCAGCAAAGTCAAGAGTACCTGTACTACCAGTGTCTTTCTCCATTACTTGACATTGCTTTCTCCTTTCTTTTCCTACCATTTCTTACCCAGACCAAATGCAGAGGGAGAAAGCCACTGACAAATATTATCATTTTGTTCCTTGCCTTGCACAGCTCTTTTTGCCTGGGGCCATGCCTGGAGCTGCTGGCAGATGCTGCACAGCAAAGCATGCATGAGTAGACAGGGTAGTTCCCAGAGTTATTGTGATGCCTCCAGCTCCAGTTTGATGGAATGGATATAGGTCTAGGGTGCTCACAAAATCCTGGCAAATGCAGCTTTTAAGGCCTCTTCAGAGACAAATTATCACACTCTTCTTGTTTTCCTTCTGGCCTCTGAAGACACCCTTCACAATTTTAATGACCCTGACCAAATCTGTAAGCCCAAACACAGTGTACGAAACCCTACTGTTCACCTTGCCCTTCTACTTCCCAGATAAATATGATAAAATAAAATGCTTAACGTTTGTCTCCGATGGGAACTATCACTCACTGCACTTTCAAAGGTGACCCTTGTTTCATAAGTTCTCTGTTTAGGAGACTACTTCAAGATTTGGAGTTATTTTTTTAATGCCACTGTTACAAATTGTGGTCTATATATGCTGATGTCAAGGCATTTTTCCTGAATAAAAGCTTGCAGAAATTAGATTGTTTCCTTATGCCAAAGGATATCCAACATTGTCTAGCTCATTTCATTGTGCTTCACTATTTATCTACAACTGTGTTTCTCATTTATGTAATCTTCCTGTGTGGCCTCTCCTATGCTTCCTTACATGGCTGCTATCACATGCCTGCCAAGTTGGGCTCTACTCAATGGCTGGTGCTAATGGAGTTGAGCACCTCTGTCATCCAGTGGTACATTTGCTCTGAAAATGAGAATATGGATTGCTTAGGAAAAAAAAATGATCTGATTGATTATTTTTAGTTTACTCTCTGCTGCAGTGGGTGAAGCAGCTTGCAAAAGGCATGATCACTGCTGAGCAAGAACAATGAAGAAGTGTTATTTGTGTGCAGACTTCCCCACAGATTCTATCTCTGACGCCAGCTTAAAATGTTCCCAGTCACTGAGGCATGGAAAATGTTCAGGATGCAGTAGACAGTTCTAAAAACACCAGAACCAATCACCTGGGAAACAAGAAAAACAGAAAGTCAAGTCAAAAAGTATTTCAGCTATTAAACAAACACCACCCACCTGTAGGCAAGTGGCTAGCAGCCTGAAGCAATATATGTAAATCCTTTTTAGGAGTTCACTTTTTTTTTTTTTAAATGTAAGGGAGAGAATTTTTTCCTCTCATACTCTGTGTGTGATATTTAAAATCTGCTGTGCAATGGTAAAACTTACAGCCCCCATCCTGTGTTATTCAACATTTTTAAATTGATGCTGAAATGCGTTTGTAAATCAAGTAGTATAGAAATAAGACTTAATCTAACTTGTTAGAAAAACTCAAATTTTAGGCTCAAAATTGAGAACAAATGAGAGGTATGCTTCTCATACAACACCCTCAGTCCCTGGGAATCTGGAGCCCTATTAAATAATCAGTAACAAGTATTGCAATTCTGGAAATCCAGTCCTAAGAATGAGGACAACATAGGAGGGCAAGATTTAGGCTCTTTCAAATGGTGTTTACAGAGCCAGTTATGTCTCCACTGAGTTTGCTCCTTTCTTAAATTGGTCCAGGAAACAGTTTGTCTTGAAATAATAGTATTAATTTGCATTCTTTTAAAATAGAAGTTCAAATTCCATACAGAACTGGTCCTGAGAGAGGAGTCCTTTGTATGAATGCTTCAGTTTCCATGATGCAAATCTTCATGCAGCGATAAACTATTTGGGTGATATTAAATATAAGTGGTCAGCTTAAAAGAAGAGATGAAACTGGTGTCAAGGCTACTTCGAGGGCACTGAAAAAAAATGGATATGACTACAACAAGCTTGCTTACACGCTGTCTTGATATTCACTAGATGAAGGTTCTTGGGTTCCTTAGAGCACCTTTCCTTATGGGAAACTGCTGGTTGTGGGAAGGAAAAGGATGTTGTGCATCTCAGTCCTGACGGTGGAAAACATACTTGGGGTGACTTTATGTTTTTCTGTTATCATAGACAGGGCAGAACATAGTCTCACAGAGTGATTTGTATGCATCTGCATGACCATGTATGGCCAGAGTTTTAAATCATTACTTCCATTCCTGGGTGCCTCTGATTCTGGTATTTTGGGGGCAGTGGAGAGGTTTTAAGTCTCAGCCCATCTGATAATTAGGCCCCTGAGAAAGCCATTCATTTTGAATTTCCCAGAATGGAGGCACCTAAAAATCATAGAACTTATGGAAAATGTGTTTTTAAATGTATAACAATTGTGTTTTGGTTTATTTCAAAATGTGTGTACAAACCACAATAGAGAATTACCCCTTCATTTACACCAGTAAAAGTAATGATAATAAACCTTCAGTGCTGTTTCTGAAAGGGAATTGCTCAAGGTTAAGAGAGGTAACCTTTGAACCGGTGTATGTTTTCAAACCAGAAAGATTAAAAGGTGAAAGTTGAAAAGTATATATTTTAAATAGCACCAGATGGCTGTGGTGCAAACACAAGGCTGAATTCAAACCGCTGTGCAGTTAAAGCACATGCACTCGCCGGGACCCCGTGGGTGAATTACAGCCTCTCTGCACACTGGGACTCTCCATTATCTGGCATATACCTATGCCTGCTCAGTATTCAGCCAGGGACAACTTTTCTTTCTTAATGACTGTTGGATGAATAAGGCCGATTCTTCAGCCATTAGAACCATTCCCAGGACCTGTGAGGAGAGTTGGGTGCATATTTGAGGACAGAGGTTAGTCCACAGCCCAATGGTTTTCAACTTTTTTTGATTTGTAGCCCCTTACTAATTCACTAGGAGAAGTGGAAACCCCAATGAAAATTAACACGTGGATTGCTATAGAGTATTTATGAGCTTGATTTCCACAGTCACCTTTTGCAAACAATTTCAAAGTTCTCTGTAGACCTCAGATTGAGACCATCACTAAAAAAAGCCTCTTTCACATTCCATCCTCTCCTCTCTTTGCAAAATCTAGTAGCTTACCTTAAAAAAATCCTCTCCCAGTTTTACTACTTAACAAAATGAATGCAGCTGTACAGATTTGATTCTACCTTGCACACTCATCTGAAGGTTAACCTAATTTCTTTAGCTCTTTAGTTCTCACATTTATATATCAGCAGATATTTGGGTTGCTTCCTCCCCCCCCTCCTCCCCTCCCCCCCCCAGTCATTTTTCTCTAAGACAGCTATGCAAAATTAGCTCTAAATTTTACAGTTATCAGTCAAGATTTTTTTCTGGACTTATGGTGTGGCATTATCTTATCAGCTTGTTGTCTAATCTGAAAAAAATCTTTTTCCATGTGGGAAACATTCTGTATGTTGATCAAGTAGACTTATTGCCTATTAAATTGACAGTTAACACAGAATAACAATCACAAGGAGGAATCTGGATTTTATGTTATGTGACCTCAGTTCTTTCCAGATCAGTCTTAATTCTCTGATTTCTGACAGTCTTACCCTTGCTTAGGATGCTGAAGACATCTCTTCCATCTGCTGCAGAGACTGCTTAAAATATGAAGTCAAAACTGAGACTGAAAAGCAACCTTCTTACAAGCTTTGCAAGCTATTATCCTTTTTTAAATATTCTCTTTTTTTTTAAGTCTCCCTGCTTATTTCATTTTTTTGATGCTTTGATTGCAAGTACATCGAAAAGAGTCGATTGGTATCACTGTGTTTGTATCCCACAGAACAACAAAGTCTTTGAGCACTATAGGAATATAAATATTAAAGAAGGAGAAGAATGATTGCTAGGATGAGGGTCTTTTTTTCAAAACCTGCCTGTGCTCTCCATCACTTCTCTGATATAATAGGGTTCACTTGCAGGTGAATAATGCAATGTGAAGCTATAAAAGAAGCACAATTTCAGTTTTATAAAAATTAAATTTGTTGAGAGGAAAGCTGTAGGATTTTCAGAAAACAACATAGATAGAATGAGTTATTATTCCCTGCCAAATGATAAAACCTGTGAATTTGGAAGTGGAAATTTTATACCTCAAAAAACTCACGTTATTTGTGAGTTTTAAGTTTTTAAAGTTCTTTTCTTGCTGTTATGCACATGTCTTCAATTCTTAGCATTATTTTATAGCATAGTACATGCATCAGGCTTGCTTGTTTCATAACCATGTCAAACTTTTCCCTGTATTGTACCACTCTGTGTAATAATTTCACCAGTTCTTGTCACACAGAATTAGAATAAAGGGAGGAATTCTATTTGTTGGCTAGAATTTTTGGCAGCACAAACTAGTCCTTACTTTTATATTTCCATAGAAGTCTGGTTATTGTCAAACGTCTAAACATTCTGATTTTAACCCTGCATCTTTCCCAATGACATAATAATTTTGGTAAATCCATTTACTTTGCCTTCAGATGTCCCATGGCAAGAGTCTTAATGCTATAGTGGAGTCCATGAATTGAGCCATAAATAACTTATTTCTGACCAGTTCAGGGTTTTTCTCTGTTCTATTCACTGCAGTTGCAACATGTTCTGCGTGCCAGTGTAAAGACAACTGTTTTCTGCATGCCTTTCAAACAAATTACAGTTATTGATGGTATGAGATGCATTTAGTCATAGAAATCCTACAACCAGTTCTTGTTATTCCTCTAAGGGAAGTTCTCACACCCATAATCCAAAGGAAAAAAAAAAAAAAAAAGCAAACAAACAAACAACCTACACTCCCCACCCTAATCACAAATCACAAATCAATAAATCCATATCTTCATCATGATTTGAACTTGCATCAGTGTTTGTTCTGGAGGTAAGCCTGGAGTAACTCCCCTGAAATGAATGGAGTTTCATGCCCAAAATAAAACCACAGTAAGATCTTAATCTAGCCCTATATCACGAAGTGCAGAGGTGAAGATATGTATGATATATATTTTCATATGATTTTATGTACTGGAACATTTTAATGTAAATAATAATTCATACGTTATGTTATTCACCTATTCCCTACAGAATTTATCAACTCTAAATCTGTCTTTTGGAGGAGGAAAACAATCATGCCTTAAGATTAAAATAACCTGTGTAGAATAGTAATCAGAGAGTTTAGCTAAACTTAGCATGCATCCCTCATACCACAAATGTGTTTTCAAGGTTATCCAGCAATTGAATAGCGTTAGATTTCATTATCTGACCTTCAAAAGAAATCAGCCATGCTAAAAGGGATAGCAACATTTTTTGAATTCTATTGTCAAGCTCTTTTTTCACATAACTACCTTGCTACAACATCTAAGACTGTTTTCAAACTGAACATGCCTTAAAACTTGTAAAACTTAATTTTTTTCCTGACTTTATGTATGCAAATGAAGACAGACTTGTCAGTAAGCTGTCATTTACTGGCAGGTGAATCCTAGATACTGCTGTATGAACTTTCTGACATCACCATTAGGCAAACTGTTCCCCAAGGCTATATAAATGTGTTTGCTTTCTTTCCTTAAAAGAAAACCATTTGATACAGATGAAGAGATTTTATACAGCATCTTGTGACACTTCATTTAAATGCATTAATTAACTTAATACTTTATGCCTGCATCGACGTAGCTATTTAACAGTGACTCATGAGGATTCTACAGCTCCGGGTTTACAGCAGGACTGTACTGGAAGTCCATCTTGCAAAACTGTGCACAGGATATGAGGGATAAGGTTAAGAACATAGTTGGGCATTCCACTTTTAAGTTCCCGCCCAGAGTGTCTCTGATTTTTTCCTGGGTCCTGCAAAACTGTACTGTGGCAAATTTCCAGTATCCCCATGCCAAACTGTATTACCTCCTTGATGCTGTGTACTTGCAGCAGAAGCTTCCAGTAGAAGCTTTACAGCTCCATATTTCTCCTTCATGGAATGCCTACACTTTCAGAGCAATAGGACTGTGACACTTCAAATCCATGAGAAAAAGTGGAGGGAAATAGAAGGTGAATTGTTCTACCTTCCCTGTTGTCCACCTCACCTACTTCTCCATAAGATGTACAAACATTTTGCATGTCATGAGGACATAAGGGGCAGTTATAACTGAAGTTTGCTTCACCTTTGTTGTTCTCTGTTGGAAACACTCTGAAATTGGCAACTTGCTGCAGTCTGTTCCATTTCGCTTGGAATGTGATGGTACCAAAATTGGTTTTTATTTGATTTTTAATTGGCACCTTAATGGCACACACCCCGATATCCAAACTTGGTTAGCATCATGGACAGGTGAATTTATGTGCTGTTAGATTAACCTGAAATTTCACTGGGCACCAGACAAGCTTGAAGCCAAATCAATTAGCATTACAGTAACAAAACAGTTAAGTTATTGATCAAAAAAACTAAAAAGATAAGTGAAGTAAACTCAGTCACCAAATCGCTGACTTTGGAAGGCATCTCTGCAGATCATCTGATTGAACACCTCTGCTCAGAGCAGGGTCAGATAGAGGCAGTTGATCAGGGTTGTGTCCAGTTGGGCTTTGAAGATGCCCAGGGATGGATACACATCAACTCCTCTTGGAAACCTGTGCCAGTGTTTGATCACCCTCACAGTAAAAAAGAAGCTTTTCTTCTTGACTTTCATGTCTGTTGTCTCAACTTAGTAGCCTCAACGTTGCCTCAACTACTAGCACCATACTAACACACTCAGGCGGTGTCTCTAATATTCCTCCTTGGAAATCCAATCCTGGTGCCATTGCTTACACACTTTCTTTTTATGTTTGAGGTTCATCAGGAGCTCCTTTTTCATCCATGCAGGCATCCTTGATTTTCTGCTCACTGGTTTGGACCATTCTTAAGCTTGATGGATCCTTGAAAAGCAACATTCTTCCAAGAGCTTAAAAAAATTGGGATTAGTCTCTTCTTCAAAGTGCTATTCATGACTTCTCTGAGATATTACTTATCTATGATAGGTGGCAATAGATCCTGGCTAGCCTCTCTTGGAGGGTGCTTTGTTTCAGATCATACTCTCTGAGGCTGTAGTCAGCCTCAATAATTAAGGCAGCAGCTTAGTAGTTCTTCGTCTCTTAAATACCATCTTGCAAAGTAGATTTATAACATTAATAGAAGACATGAGGGAAGGAAAAAAGGCAGACATCCAAAACCCCAGAACCATTCCAGGTTGCATTCTCTGTCCAAGATGGATCCCTTCCCACTTCGTCTGCCTTCCTTTTGCTATATCCTTATCTCTGGCTCTTGGGAATGTAGGTTTGAGATTTACATGAAGTGTAACTCCCTTTCCCCTGATAGCTAGCATCAGATTTCTTCTTCCCATAGCCTCTTGGAAACATACCTGAGTTTACATTCCTAGAGTATTCCTTAATTAGCACATTCCTCCAACTCAACTGGCTTTCTTGCTCTTTGCAACATTTCAAGACAGCTACAGTACTTTTTGAATCATGCAACATCAGAACTATTAGGTTTCAATAATTCTCATTAGATTTCAGAATATCTAGCTCACTCTGAGTTTTTGATACATGACATCTTAAAAAGGAAGATGACTGCCATGGCATTTACATACTTTTTGTGTATAACTGTCTTGAAACTATAACACACAGTGACCTATTGCTTGAGTGTAGGCAAACCATAAGTCTCCTGCTTAAGGAATACAAATTCCAAATCCATCTCAGAATGGCTCTTTATTGGGTTACTTAATCAAAATTCAAATGCGTATTTTTTTAATACATTAATTTTCTCTAATTTCACATCAAAGAGCCTTTCTGAATGCTGTTAATTGTCTTTGAAGATATTACACGTTGGGGCTAAGCAATTCACAGCTTTGCTAAGTTTATTTAACTAAAAAAGTATGTCAAAGAAGGAAATAAAAGTAAATGGGATTATGATTATTTTTTTTAGATGACCGACATGTTTACTATTGAAATTCATTGCATCTCTGAATTTTGTGACTATTAGCTTATAAATATCCAGTGTTTTCATTTCTTATTACTTTGTTAATCTCTTAATGTTTGTTTTTCCTCTAAGCTCTGCTCTTAATGTTACAGAATTGCTGGTAAATCCCCACTTTTCAGCAAAAAAGGAAGCATCTATTTTGCATTGCCTCAGGAAAAGTCTCAGGTTTTATTATTTTTAATAGTATGATTTTAAAATCTTTATTGTGACAATGAAGTTGTTGAAGTCCAAAACAGTCATTCAATATGTGACCTCATCTTAAATAGTACTTGTTAGAGATTTAACCACAGATGAATTAATAATGGTAATAATAAAAGCATCACCTCTGAGCACCCTAGTTCATAGGTCTGGTTGACATTACATGATCACAGAATGTGAGGATGGTCTTTCCTCTAAAAATGTTATGGTATCAATCTATCATACAGATTGATTAACACAGAAGTAAAAGGCACCAGTGAAATAGTGATGGTGAACGTGGTGGGCAACAGCATCAGAATTGTTAACTTTTGTAGATATCCTAAGAGAAAAGTTCTGAGGTGCAAAGAGAAGGAAAAGGAAGGGGAGATAATGGTCCTAATAACTAAAATAATGTGGATGTGTGAATGTATTTAACATAAAGAGAGAAGAGAAAAGGGAAAAGAAGATCAGTCCCCTGTTAAATGATTACCATTTGGGCCTGTAGACCAAACGTTCCATGTTCCTCTTGCTATAGGACAGAATAAAATTTTGAGCATTGCTTGCACAGTGTGCAATCTCATGGCAAAGCCTCTAGATTCAGAGCTGGGACATCTTGACATCTCTCCCATTTTTAGGGTCTGGCAGGAAGTTTATTCTTCTGAGCTTGCAAAAGGCCTCTGAGTTCTGGGGCTTTTCATGACATATCTCCTGCTGCTATAAAATCAAAAACATAATATCCTGCTTTTTGCTTCATGAAGCAATATCAGAATCTTCAAACCATTCTGGAGTTGCTCTTTACTGGAAAGATGAACCATTCCATGAGAGGTGGCTACTGCATTCTCCACTGTCTGCATGACTGTTTTAATTGAATGATATCCCATTGTTTTTTCCTCATAAAACTACTTTAATATGCTGCATATCCCAGTAATTAAACGGTATGCATCATCAGTTAACAGGAACCACATAACTTCAGTGTGGGTACTTATCTTGTCCATCTTCACTAGCAGTAAAGGAAACCTGGGTGTCTCTGTCTTCTTACAAGGAAGAGGGGCCAGGTGTTCCCAGCATGGGCTTCAGACTCATTTGTTTGTCACTGTTTTGCTTCCATATCCATCCATTTTCCTCCTCTTTCTGGCACTACAGCAGTTTTGAGCTGCAGCCACTGAGGGCTCCAGCCAGATTTCCTCAGCAAAATACCTTCTGTGGAGTAGAAAGACAGGGAATAAAGCAATGGCAATTAGATCAGCCTTTCCATGATCCTCCCCAGTGCCCTCACTTGTAACCAAGCCCATCACTTTAGCTGCCACCAAAGCACACCAGTTCTAGATGCAGAAGATCAGCCATTTTGGCTCTAGTACAGGTCTTCCGTATAAAATACCTCTGCCAAGCTTCTGGGCCAGCTTTAGGAATGTGTTTTTAATATTCGTTGTTCACTCTGTCTGCTACAGATGTGCACAGTGCAATTATTATAATGCTTTGCACATGCGGTGTTATAAAATGTGTGCCTTTAAAGTCATGCCAGTTTTTTTTTCCTGTAACCCCAATGTATTATTTCTACCTATGTTCCAGTTCCTTAGTTTGCCACACATTTAAAAAAGAATACAAAAACTTTATTGTAAAGATTAAACTAACAACTATGTAAGCAATGCAACCAAAAGAGAGCAGACCCATTTTCTTCATAAAAGAACAGGCTTTTTTCATTTGCATGCTTGGATTGATTTTTTTTTTTTTTATTGTGCTCCTGCTTCTCAACACAGACACAGATGCTCACACAAACATCTATCTAAATAAAAAATACGTGCACATAAGAACAATTAGTATTGTACGGAAGGAAATCGTTCTCAAGCTGGGAAGCCATACTCTATCCAAACATTCTCATCTCCAGCAAAGGATGTCCTTGCATTAATCACCTTCAAGCTTAACCATTTCAGTTTATTGTACTCAATAATAAAGCTTTATCCCTTGCTCTGAAAATTCAGCTCTCACAGAACATGACAGATGGTCATCAGAGGGTCACCGTGCCTCATCAGTCCATGTTGGTTCCTGACTTACCATTGTAGTACAATTCATGTAGATAGTAACCAGATACCATTTGTGAACTTTGGTGGCTCTGAGACCTCAACATGAGATATCCTGGGGTAACAATGCCTTCATGAAGAAATTAAGTGATCAGTGTATGAGGAAAAGTATGGGAAGCGATGAGGGTAGGACACATATCTTACACCGGAGTCAGGCACAGACCCCTTGGAAGAGAAACTAATTGCTGCAGGTCTCATCACATTCAGAAACTATGAACAAAACTGATCTCTTTAATCTCTCTCTTTTGCAATTTTTTCTCCACTTAATCACCCAACAACCACTCTCCCTTTGCCTCCATTTCCATTCAAACATTACAGCCAGCTAGAACACAAAAAGAGCTGGTTATTTCTTCAACAAATTCAGAGTAGTGTGTATGTGAGTGTTAACTGGGTAACAATTTGGGAATTTATTAGACACTAGAATAGTATGATCTACATAAAGTGGGTTGTTGTGACTTAGTGCAGGACCCGGCACTTTGCCTTATTGAATCTCGTATCACTGGCCTTGGCCCATCAATCCAGCCTGTCCAGATCCCTCTGTAGAACCTACTTATCCTCAAGCAAAACAACGTTCCCGTCCAACTTGGTGTCATCTGCAAAATGACTTCAGTTTATAGATTTAGGCTTCTTTCCAAGAGGAAAATGAGCATGCAGTGGGAGACAAGATGTAAGTCTATCTGTCCGGGTCCCTTTTCAACACAGGCTCAACCCATGTCCATGATATACACTGGACTCGAGCTGACTAGAATAGCTCACAAGCAGTGGCTGCCTTTCCAGGTTTTAAAGGACAAAATTGAATTAACAGGGCAATGATGTTAATTATCTTTACACCCCTTCACTGATACCCATCACTTTGGAAATGCATCACTGACAGATGAACTAGCTGCGATTTCCAGTCTTAACTTCTCAGAACAGGAACAGAGCTTTGACAATACACACATACACTTCAATAAAAAGTCACCATTCTGTGACTGAGTATTTAATGATGAACAGGGGCAAAATCAAGTGGCTAAACAAGGACACACAGTCTCTGACTAGAGACTAACAACTTAGTTCACAAAGAGCATCATATTGAATCTTACCAAGAGGAATTGCAAGAAAGGCTGATGATACCAAAACTGGGCACTCCACCTTACCAGGAAGGAAGACTATAGTCACAACCAGAGATAACCAACACCAAGGTGACTCAGTCTTTATTACTGACATAAAAAGTACGTACACCAGGGCACAGGTACACCAGGGCACAGGTATACCAGGCTGTCTCATGATTGTCCATAGTGTTAAATATGATCACAGGATGTGGCACAGTTTTGGTCACGCCTTTAGCACATTCCCCTACAAGTTCTCAGCACGGTTCACAAGTGAACATGGGCCAAGGACCAATCCCCATAGCTAGTTTGTATGCAGTCACCGGGGTTTGGAGGACAAGAGAGTTCAACCCTTTCAGACGGCCAGAGGAAAGGCAAGATGTACTTTATTTCCTAGTACAGGTATAGCCACCAATGTCTCTGGCATGAGAGCCAGTGAAATCTGAAGGTCTTTGCTTACAAACAGGAGAACACCATATAACTAAAATAAATGTAATTATATTCCAGTTAAACAGCAAGACATGGTGAACCTCAATTTGTTTGATGTTCTGGTTTCATTCAGTCAATTGCCTAAAACTTTAACTATTTTCCTGAAGCACATCCAGGATTCTTTGCTCTGGAAATCTCAGAGGATCAATCTCCCTGAGGAGATTTTCAGTACACCTTCATTCAGACTGAGCAGGCATGTCTTTCATGCTGTGTTTTGATATTTCCCCATCTTCTAGCTGAATGCAAGGAGTGGGAAAGCTGCTCAGAACTTAATTTAAAAGGTAAACTGAGCTCTTTTGAATTTCAAAAAGTCTCAGAATGGATCTTCTTTTATCAGAGCCAGCTTATCCATCCCTAATTCAGAGAGAAACTCAGGGGTTCAGATCAAAACTTTTTGATCTGGCTTCAGATGTTCTCAAAGTTCAGGGGTATTTGGATCTCAGGTTTTGGTGTGGGCCCATCCATGATCTCCAAAGCCCACCTCCTACCTGTTTATTCTCCTACACATACATTTCTTCTTTCCAGCTGCCCTCCCCCTCCATTGTTCTTCCAAGATTAAAGCTTTATTATTATTATAAACATAATTCCTATAAGAGATAAGAAGATTCCCAGTGTATCTTTATTAATCCTAGTTAAGATAACATTTTGAAAGCAGACAGAGATTTATAAAGAGCAAGAGAAGACAGTTTGAGATCAGCACAGCAGGGCCAGAATTTCCTACTCTGTGTGAATCTTTACAAAGAAGAGTGAATTAAAAATTGCCCTGCATATGGAGTCTCACACTAGTGTACCTGTAACCACCTTGGTGAGTTTGAGGTTAGATTGTGTCTTTTAGTAGGCCAATATTATAATCTTGCTGTGCATTGGAATGGCCGCCATTGTATTTTGTCTTAGACCCCTGTATACACAAAGCTATTTGTGGCTTTAATATCCTGTTATTGAAGCCTGAATGTAGCTTGTGGATTCAAAGAGGGAGGAGAGATTTTACCTCAGGAATGGGAAACTCATGGATGTGCCCTAGTAAGCCAGAATGCTTGCCAGTGTTTGCTGAGATTTTTGGTTAGGACCAATATTAATTTTTAGATACATACAGAAAATGTAAAATATAAAATGCTATCCCAACACTCTGAGGTCAGAAAAACAGGTTCTTACAGGCAAAAGGAACATACAATATACACAAAGCCAATAATTCAGCGTTGATCTCTTTACAGCCTTAACAGTCTTATCAAGGAATTATTGTTTGTGCAGTTACAACGATCTTACACAATTCAAATTGCATATCACAAATAAAGTGATATATACACAACTTTTACAGTATTTATCTTGTTCTCTGGTCCTCCCAGTGCCGCTTGGCATCCAAAAGCTGGTGGTGTCCATTTGTGCAGTGCATGGAGAGGGTTCCTGTGACTCTTAAGTATCCCAAGCCCTTCCTTTGCTAGAAGGAGTATGATGTTGGTGCTGAAGATTTCTTCCTCCTCCTTTGAGATTTGCTAGGGGCATTTTTATGTTTGCTGACATGCTGTGCACTTTATTCTTTCATCATTAGTCTGCAGATCCATCTCATATCTCCATGTGCTCTCTGTATATGGTGCATTTTGCATGCACAGGATACTTCTTGCTTCTCGTGGTTACCCCGAGACTGGTTTACATGATGCCCAAGATTGAATTTGTTTGCTGAACACTAATTGGCCCCAGTTTGTAGACCTCAGGTCTCCTGTATCTGCTTTTGCCTTGCTAACAGTGTTAAACCTCAGAGTTATTCTAAGCTAAGCAAAAGTGAACCCAAGCAGGTAATGCCCCTCTCCCTACCTCACACTATCAATAGGTAACTGCTATCACAAGCTGAATCAAATCTCCAGGTGGGCCAAGACAAGTCCAGACAAACCTGAAGAGGCCTGCAGTGGCAGTCTAATGCAAAGCTGTGCCTGCTACAAGATTTGGAAACACCATATTTACTGGGAAAAAGGCTACAGAAAATTTTTCTCCCTTCTGGTCTCTACCAGTTTTTCTCACTTTGACTTCCCATGAGATTCTGAAGAGGTTCTTCATCCTTCTAAAGCCATGAAACAGAAATAAAACATAATGTCACCTTATTACAGTGGAATGAGCAAAGTGATAGAAATTAAGAAATCATTGTTATTTGTTCAAATGAGAACCTCTGACTTGGTCAAACCAAACAAGTAAAACCTGAGGAATTATATTTTTCTGGGAAAGATCCCAGAAGACTTAGGAAAACCTGATCTGAAAAGCTTTTGACAATCAAGAGGAGAAAATATTTATTCTCTACCAGATATGGATGCTGAGAGACACAAGCATGGCAGAAAATGTTAAAGTGATTCATCCTATTCTGTATTCAATTTTTCTTAAAGCTGGGAACATAAACATCTACTCAAAATGGGAGGATCACCTTTTAGATACATAAACAGATAAAAATAATTTCATTATTAAAGTACTGAGAAAATTAAATCATTCTCAGAGGCTAGATGAACACTGATAAAGCCTACTTATTCTGGACTGAGCTTGTGGGGCAAAATACTCTCTGATGTTCACTAGAAAAGAAGATTTTGGAGAGCGTAATGTATTGAAATCTAAATTAATTCTGCTTATTGGTGGATCCTGGGGGAATATGCCTAATTTATTACTTTTTTAAATTATTTGGATTCCTTTAGGATGAGCAACTTCCCAGTTTATTTTCATTGGCTAACTATGTGGGGAAAGGAGTCATTAAATCTGAATGTGGATTATTTTGTTTTGAAAAAGTATTGCAAAGAATTCACATTCAGCCAGTGCTGTTTAGATTGTATGCTTTTTCATAATGAATGGAAGAGAGAATATTTGGAGTACAGACTCTAAAAAATAAAAATGAAGATAAGATGCATTGTATTGTTTCCTAGCAGACATCTATTGTCCTCTGAGTTTTCCTGTGTTTCTGAAGCCACGCTCCACAGAACACATGCAGTTCAGACTGGAAGAGTGGTACTGGTACAGGAGGAGGGAATCTGTTCCCAGCACTGTCATAATCACAAAATAGAAAGGTGGGGAATAATAGAAAATATTTTACTGTTAAGTCTTAAAGGGCAACTTAGCCGGGGGTGTTACTTGATATAACCCTTGAGGCTGACCTAGTTTCTACTAAGGGCTCTTGGCCCTGGCTGTAGATTGGCACCCTACCATGTTTAACACAGTGCTCATAATGCAGTCTTAAGAAAAATACTTTTTTAGCTTAAGAAAAAAAAAGAGAGAAGAAAAAAAAAGAAGACCTTAATAAAAGAGTAATAAAATAAATGACAAAAATGCAGTTCCTGACCTAGACAATCTTTCTGCACAGGTGTGGCTCCTGCCTGAACTTACCTCTTCTCCTATTGCCTTTATGCATTTCCCTTTCATGGAATCTGGAGGCCCCTAGTCAGTCCATCTGTCACAAGGTACCATTTTCCTACTTTATTGATGTGCTCATCCTATTTATGTTGCACTGGATTCTATCAGGTCTGTAAAGGCATGAGCACTTCAGTCTTCTTTCTTCTCCAATATCCATCATTGATAAAGGTGTACTCTGAGAACTGTATGAGGGCTTCAAGTGTTCAGTGGTCTAGTTTTCTACTGTCTAGTTTTCTATTCACCTAATAGAATTATGTTCTTCTATCTTTACTATGAACCATCACTGTTAGTTTATTAGTGAGGAGGCATTAGACAACTGCTTTGTATCTTTGTTTGGTCTTTGATTAAAGTTTTATGAAAAACCTATGAAATTTGGTCTTCTTTTATATTATCTGTCTAGACACTGTCTAGGAAGAAACTAAGGCTTCTCAGTTGCTTACTGTTCCCTACTACTGTTTGTAAATACTGTTAATAACAATTGAAGCCAGCATAAACCTAGGCATGAGAAGGGAAAATCTTTGGCTGAATTTGGCCTGATGGATGACATGATTCCCACTCCAAAACAAAATTCATTGCCTTTCACAGTGTCTTTGCACAATGCGTAGTATGCTCCTCTATAGGTTCTATTTAAGTGCAGAATGAACCTTTGCAGTAAAAGGGAGAAAACAGACATGCTTTGTCATAATCTCTTCTCCTCATACGCTGTCCTCAAGTGGAACAAGCTATGGAGTCCAAACTAACTTACATGTGACAGATAGATACAAAGTCTGAGTTCTTTGGGGTTTTTTTGGAGTTATTGGAGTTTCTTGACTGGAGAGATGTGATTGTTGTCCAGGTTGTAACATTAGCTTGTGGCTATTCTGGCAGACAGGACTGTACTAGGGGTTAAATCCTTCCCTGACAAATGATGGCCAGCTCAGGGCATAGCTCTCTCAGCCCTGTCTGAAGGAGCAACTTGCATCTTGAAGATTAACAGCTCAATGTCATCTTTCCTTCCAGTCTAGGGTTCATTTCTGCATTTTTCTTGGATAGAAGATCAGAGATTTGAAAGTGCTCAGGTACATACTACCTAAACCCTAGAAGTGCACTGATGGGATGAAAGGATATTCTACATATCTTTTCTTGCATCAAGCTCTATGATGCTTGGTAGTTAAATGAGAAATACTTAAATTACATTACTTGCAAGTAAAATATGAAGAAAGGTGAACGCAGCAACAAAGGACTCTGAATACATCCTGTGCCTTACTGGCAAATCCATGGCCTAGAAAATTGGACCGGGCATAAAGGGATGCTTCTCTAAGTGTGTCCTTCCAGCTTCTGGCAATGTACAGTTCAGGGAATTTCTCAGCCAGAGTTCATATCTGGTACCTTGCAGTAACAAGATTGATGGGGTTAATTATACATTTAGTACAATGATTAGGACATGAAAACTTCTGGAATCAAAGGCCGTGGTTACAGCAGAGGTAAAGGAAGATGTATTTTTCCTTAGCAATGTGTCATATTATATATAAATATAATTGATTACATTTTATTCACACGGGCCTTTATCACCTAATAGAAAAGATAACACCAAATACTGTTATACAGACAAAACAGTTTGCAAATGTCTCGAAAGTACTTGTGATTTCTTGTTCTATTTAGCAAAGTTGAACAAAGATAATGTCTTTTCTTCAAAAAAAACGCAATTTCATTTGAAGTATGGCAGTCTGGGAGGTCTTGATACTGAATAGCCAGCTTCTGTTTATGTTATATTTTCTGCAAGACAAGGAAATACAAATTGGGTTTGCAACTATTCATCAGATAGATTTTGATTCTGTAAAATCGAAACTAGCTATTTTAAATTCCACCTTTATATTTCCTGCACTGGGTGCTTTTGTCTTTGACCTATTTTTAAAAAAAAAAATTCCCATATAAGGTTTCAAACATAAAAGCTGATGTTGACTACCTCTAAACTTCACAGAAAATCTAGCCACACCGTATTAGAGACTTACTGCTATGATGTTTAGGCATCATAAGATGATTATAAAAAAAGCTGCTGAGGTCTGGGGTCAAGGTTCCCCAATGTTCTTGTTTTGACAAATGATCTTTGCAGCATTTGTATATCATAAACTATCTTCAGAATTAAATGCTTCAATTAAAGCAACTACTAGGTTTTGCCCTCTGGGGTGATAAACAAACAAAAAGAGATTTTTTTTTTTCTCTGTCCACAGCAAGAGGGTTAGAAAGAGAGAAGTAACAATAAAGCCTGTTGAAAGGTCACTCTGATAAGCCCTAGTTTCAGTTTTATTTTAAGTTTTATTCTGATTGGCAGTTTTGAGGTCTGTCTTACCAATTACTGGAGACATTGCCAACAAAATAGAGGTTGCACAAGAACTTTTCCCACACTCATTTCTACCATTCTGGTTCAGAGAACCTCATTCTTAGTTCCCTAGCTCAGTTGTGTCATGGAGCTGTGCTTTTACCATCCTCAAGGCATTTCCAAGATTTTCCCAGAGATAAAAGCTTATTGTTTATTGGAGACCTATACTACAGAGTGCAGCAGAAAGAAGGATAACTCCAGCAGAAGGAATATATTCTGCTTCCTGAACAGCTTCACTGGTCCACCTACTGTCCTCACTGATTATTATAGTGCAAAGATACTTTTACTATATAATGATATTAAATGGACCTGATGCGATTTAACACATTTATGAGAGTCTTTCATGTCTCACTGTAGGAGGTTGATATTTAAACCCTAGTCCTCACTGAACCTGAAAGCATTAATAATCCCCTTCTCTTTGGCCCATATGCAGGCTCATTACAGTTGCTCTTTATAGTTATCTATTTTCTCTTAGGCCCTTATGCAGAAAAGAATCTCTATGGAGGAAAAAGCTTAAGCATTTGATTAACTTTAAATACATTGAAGTCAGTGCTCAAAGTTAAGCAGGTGCTTAATGCTTTCTTGAATCAGGGCCTCACAGCCTGGAGTTTCTGCCTCTGTACTGGTTCAAAAAATAATGCTCTAGGATTTGATTCTACACTCAACTTCATTGATAAAAATCAGGAGAACATTTATACTAAAGAGCTTTGTTCATTTTTGCCTCGTATCCTATAGAGCCATCTAGAAAGATGGGTGTCAAACATCACCAGTGGAGAATAGCAGACTTTAAGTAAACTTTGCATTCACTTCTATCACAGTCATAGAAGGCACATGGTGGAACATCATCAGGAACATCAGAAGGAAACTGCAACTCGGAGCTGGTGATGGAACATCAGCATAAAATAAGAGCACAATCTAGCTGAAGTGACACCTCTTGACCTGACTGCATGACATACCTCCAGACCATTGCAATGAGGTTGGTAGAAGGGAGTTGAGCAGGGGCAAAAGGATGTGTAGGCAGTGATGAATGCCATGAGCGCAGCACATGATGTGTCCTCCTTGGATGCTTCAATAGCCAGACATCACTCTGGCCAGTGTGCATATGAAAGGAGGCATGTGAAGGCTACCTTCCCTGCCCTCTTCCCCTCTAGTTACTGTATTCTCGTCCTTTAGGAATGAGGAGGGACTTTGTGTTTTAAGGGGACAAAATGTATAATCTTGCCTGGGTCAAGTTCCTTTCCCCAAGTATGTGATAGAAAAAACCTAGACATAACTAATTTCAACAGCTTCTTAAATCTGCTGTCATGAGGGACAAAAAATATTGTTATACATCATAACTTGTTTGGATTTTTCCAGTTTCTGAAAACCAAATAAAATTCAGGTTACTGTGCTTCTTTGCACACGGAATTATGTCAGCCTAGTCTTCATGACGCTCTGGAACACAAGGTCCTTTTGAGGCTCACCTGTGTTTCCTTAGACATCAAATTTAATCCAAAGTCCAGTAACAGTCAATCTATAATGTTCTATAGCCACTGATAATGTACAGATTTGTCTGATGCTGTAAATCAATCCTACATCCATGAAATGATATCTGGCCTGAAATCCTTAGTCATGTACCCCTTGGCAGTGATGTTTGCTTGGCAATTGTAGATATGTATTCCAGAGTTTCAGGTGCTGCTCTTACCTTCAGCCGTCATTGTTGGATATCTAGTGTATGATGTGAAAAGACACATTTCAGACACTTAAAATGTAACTACAGAGCAGCAAGGGCAAATTCACAGTCTCAATTTTCATCTTCAAGAGCGTCTCTCTCTTTTGGTTTGTTCCAAACTGGATGAATATTCACCAAGAGCACATTAGCCTGAAGTCATGGGGCCAGCTCTTTAACCACCATCAAATACTATTTCACAGCATCAGCCAAGCATCCCAACTTAGAAGCTGGCCTCACCTGTTACTGATGAGATTTAAGAGCATCAATTTGCAGGCTAAATGAAAGGACATTGAGAGCAGACTGGAGCGAGGTTTTGGGGATTACCCTAAGACTCAGATTATTCTTAGGACCAACCAGTACAGCATAGGTACTACCTATAAAGACACACGTTCAACATAAATGTAGTCCCTGGGAGCAGTGAATATGGCATACAAAATGCAGAGCTACCATTATCACTGCCTATGCACAGCACATGCATCTCTTCCAGCTAGAAATAGTTAACAGACATGGAATGAGCACATGCAGAGCTGATAGATATGCCCAATTGAATGAATCAGTTTATATATTTAATCCGTCTTAAACAGGTTTATCCTCCAAAGAGTTTCTCATTTCTTCTTCTTTTCCATGATTTAGCAGCCAGCAATCTTACAGCCCTACTGTGCTTAGAAGGGGGTTCCAATTTTTTTATTTCTAACAAGGTTTCCAGCAGATTTTGAATGTCATACAAGTATTCTATTTGCACATTAACTTCTTTCAGACTGAACATATCCAGAGCTAAATTATTATTCTTGAGATCTGTAAAGGCAAAAGAGCCATCACTCCCTGTTCTGTGGAAGGCAGCATCAGTCCTGGGCAAGGTTTAACAGACACTCTTCGTCTACATTTGAGAAACATTTAAATGTTTAATTCTCTTATTCCCTGCCAAGAAGACTTACCAACCCGTGCCCATTGGGTGGGAGATGTAGAGCCACATGCACAGGAACAATCCAACATTTTAAGTGTGCATGGTTTAGGCAGCTAAATGAAAGCAGTTGAGCTTGGACTCACAAGTATGTGGATTTGGCCACTTTGAAAACCCAGGACTCTATGAGAACAAAGCTGAACTGAGAGTGGCTGTGAAATGCCTACATTCTACCAGGTAACAAGATTTCTTGTCGAACATTTTGGGACAAAAAAACTGAAAAGGAACAGTATTGCAGCTGTCAGAAAAATCAGGGCTAGGTTAATTAATAATTATCAGGAACTCTTGGAAGACAGGACTGTTGCAATCCTGATAAAAAAATAGAATACTTATCCTTTGACCATCCTTCATGTGAAACCAGTTTTAATGTGAAGTTCTGTATTTGGTAACATTTTATATGCAAGCTGATTCAGTTTTCTGTGTAGATATGCAACACGCTACTGAAGGAGCAGCAAACACCAACAAAGATTATTTCAATCTGCAACTGGAAGCAAGGATATAGTCTGTCCCATTGCTTGATGAGCTCATCCTACTGAGGGAAATGAACACCATACAACGCTGCCTTGTAAAAGCTTGGGAATGGCACTTTCATCTGAAAACAACAACCAAAAATTTGGCATGATTTCTGTCATACATTACATCATTATCAGTCATTTATGTCAAACATGAACATATCCATTAGATAATTGCATATTCAATTACATATGTTCATGAAAATATACAGGCCATATGCTGATCAGATATTATTCTATAGTAAAATCTGATACTTATTTATACTAACCTTTGCCATTTCCCTGCAAAAATGGCAATTATTCTCCCAACACAGAGATATCTCTGGTGTGATATTTTTCCATGAGAATTCAGTATATTTCATGAAATGATCTTATAATAATATTAAACATGTTTGTTGAACTTGGCAATATGTTGGATGATATAATTCAGCCATGATAATCATCAGCACAAATTCTGAGACACCACAGGGATCATCCTGGTACAACTGATGTCCTTATCTGTCTGATGAGACATGATAAATCCTATAATACAAACGACCTCTCAGTGATACTTATTGCAAACCTTCAACAAAATATTTTTGACCGAAAAAAACACTAAACCCAAAACACAACTAAACTAAAGAAAAGCACTCTACTTTGAAACTGAGGAGGGGAAAAAGGAAAAAAACCTCAACAACACAAATCTGAAGAAAGAGTGAGAACTTAATTGCAAAGTCATCTAAGTATTACAACAAAAACTCCAAGTCACTGTAGTGACAGTGATGGTAAAAAAGGTATCAGCTAGAAAAAAAAGTAATTCTGAGATGACAAAAAAGAAGATAGAGTGTAAGAATACTTTCATTTCCCTTGAATCAAAATGTTGCTCAGATCTGGATTAGTTAACAGTAGCTGCAATAGCCAATCCTGTTACACAGGAATGTATATAAATGGAAAGGCATTTGATGAACCAAAAAGCAAGCATGAAGTAGTTGTTCTTCAAGACAATTACACTACAGCCATGTAATTCCTGAGCTTCTCACCTTCATCGTCATGTCCATACGTACATCTCTCCACTGACTCAACCTATATTTGATCTGTTAAGTACTAGTGACCTGCAGAGAATAGAAATTCTTACAAAACATTTATAGGACTTACAGATTCACCATTCTTGTGTAGAGTTTTTCAGTTTACTCATTCAGACCTCTAATGTAATGAAATTTAAGTAATTGATGTGTCAATTTAACTGCTTGCACTCCCTATAGACATGACAGAAATGACAAATTTCTCTGTAAAAATGCAAGTGAAGACACAGATTAGATTTGGTGCTTCCCTCTTTCCATTGACTGTATCAGAACTAAGGAGCCTCCAGATGTTAATCCATTCACATTAATTTAAGATTTTACTTCATATAGGAAATAAATACCATTTAAACTTCTGCCTGCTCCATTCACAGCTAATGAAACAGAGTTTCAGCAGACTTCCTCACTATGCCTGAAGACAAAAACTACATCATTAAGGTCTGCCTTTCACCTTCTAATTGGTTAGAGTGCTTTCATGGAAAAGGAAATTTAAACTGCTCTCAGCCTCACTGAGTCCACATTTCTTTGTTGCAGAAGATTGGTCTGGTTGCCAGGCTATGGGGATTTGAAATGCTCCATATCACCAGCTAAAGCAGAGCCACTGGCAGATAGGATGGCCATAGTTACAACACCAGAAGCAGAGGCACTACCATGTACCCTGACTGATGTTGCTGAGACTTCACCACAGCAAAGAATTTAATCCCTTTTCATGGAATAGCTTTAATTTTTGTGACCAAAGACTAGTATAAGAAATACATAATAGAAATACTCTATATGGAGTATCTCTATATACACTATGTGGAGCATAGTACTTCTCCCTTTTCAGAATAAAGCAGAAATAACTCTAAATTGAATGAATTCCCTCTTCTTTCCAGGGAAGTCCAAGAATTTAAAATTATCTCACCGTGATCACTCTGACCTTGACATGCTGGAGGGTGTCGGTTTTTGCATCAAAACGCAAAACAAAACAAACAAGGATTTGTGAAGCTTAAGACAGCTGCTTTATAGCAAGGTTCAGGGATACTGCTAATGGAAAATTGAAGTAAATTATTTTCTTTTGTTCTGATGAAAAATGAAAACTTAATTGAGAAAGAGGAGACTTTTTACTTTAAATCTTTTTTCCAAAGGAAAAAAAGATTGTGAGAAAATGGCCCAGCTATATCGGGTATTTCACTTCATATTCTTTTATCTGTTGCCAAAGCAACAGAAATTAGGGAAATCACTTCATTTTCACCTATTCCAGGGAAATCTGAACAATTTAATGAGAACTATTGTCTATTATCAAACGTTTGAAGGATACAGAAGGAACTTCTGAAAACTTTTGGACTGTCAAAACTTTGGGGTCCAGTATTTCATATTCTTCCAGAATTAACTCTGAATTTTGCATCCTGTACTGAAAAATTCATCTATTTCCTGTCCATTCTTGCTGTGGAAAAAAAAAACCAACACAGAAATTACATCTATAACACTTCTAGATATTGAAAAGGTGACTGTTTCACCTTTTCTGTTTTCAGTAGCTATGTTTTGGAAGGAAAATGAAATTGTATACTTGTCAATGGTGAGGAATGCAACAGGGTATTTTTAAATGAGGGCTCAAGTTCCTTTAGTGTTAAAAACTTTGGACTAAATCCTTAAAATTAGATATTGTATTCAGATGACCTTTTGATTTTACTCTTATATCTGTGCTTGTAGAGGTGAAGTAGCCCATAAAAAGTAATGAGGACACGCTTGAAAATTCACAAATTAGTTTTACTTTGGCATTTGTCTATAAAAGCGTCTCAGTAACAGCAGACTTGGAAATGTGTTAGCACTATGCTGGTTTCCACCTCAGCTGAAAGGTCTGTGTCTGAGACCAGGCAAGGTCACAGAGGTTAGAGAAAGCATTGCTTGCAATGACCACAAAGCACTCAGCTACTAAGGATGAAGACCTGTTCCCTGTCCGGATTTATAACCTCCCCTGCTGTTTCAACAGCTCGACACTGGCATAGGCTCCAAAGGAAATGGTCTCCAGAATCTCTGGCTGAAGAAGGAAAAAGTGATGTAATGGAAAGAAAAGCGTCAAGAAAGAACCTGATGCTGAGAGCAAGAAAATGTCTTCACAAAGGGAACTGTTTGAACACAAAGGCTTGCTGCAAATGTTGATACAGCGTAGTCACAGTTGGGTGAATCAACAAGGTTAGGTTTAGCCCTGTGGAGAAGTGGAAATTCTAGCGGAAGCAGCATGCTCCACATTCATCATTTGATGCCTTGATTAGAAAGTATCCATAAGCAACACTGGTGTTTTTTTAGTACTGATAACATCTGGCATTATATGTGGCTAATGATACAGATTATTTATTTATTTATTTACTTACACCTTTTTAGTTTTCTGTGACATAGCATAGTGGCTGACAAGGAAAACAAATATACAGTCCTGAGTTACAGCCACTGAGTGGACAATACTCTGGGAAAATAAGATTCCAGTTCTCCCTAAGGCATTGGTGAACATGGGACATCATCTTCCCCAGTGTCTAACTGCAACTTTTCGCATACTCTCACTTTCTAAAGAAGGAATAACAGCTTCAGTTGCCTGTGCTTTTACTAAGGATCCAGCTGGAGTCATCCATCACTCAACTGGGCGAACAGCATCAGACTATTAGGAGCTCTGTACTATAGGAGTGAGGAAATAGTTCTGGCATGGTCATCATTTTCTTTCCTGGCAGCTCATACATTGTGGAAATTGTCATATTGTGTAAAAAAATTCTGCCTAAGAAAGGCAAAAGCCATTGGCATGCTTAAGAATTGAGTTCTAAAATGTACCATTTTCAATCCTATTTCATATGAGCTGGAGAAATAATTTTTGTTCCCCTTGTATTTCCTCTTTCATCTGTAGCACTCTTTATAAGCAGAGGAATCACTTATACGTAGCACAGCTTCTGTTCTAAACCTCATGTATTAGTAAAGTTAACATAGCTCACTCCATACTGCTGTTAGCACAGCTGGATGTGCCAGATAGAATAAGTTCATCTCTTTTAAGATGTGTTTAAATCCACAGCTTACTAGTGTCTTTCTTATTTACACCAACAACTGTATCACACTGTTCCCATAAGGAAGGTTAGTTTTACTGAAGTCATGTTCTTAATGCATCCCAGTAGGTGCATAAATGTTGATAAATTGCCTCAGCACACCCTCAGATCTAAGTGTTCATCTTCAAGCCACAGAATTTGTCTAATTATGAGTAAAAAGCCATTGACATTTTTATCATGAGACCTCCAGCTAATGACACACTGATGGCATCTTATACTCCTCTGATCAAAATGAATGGCCCCTTCCATTACAAAAGAAATCAGTTTACAAGGGTAATCAGATTTGTGTGGAATTAGGAACATGGGCTTTGCTTACACAAAAGAGAAAAAGTTACCTCCAGAGACTTTTCTAAATGTTTGTTCTTTGCAACAAAAAATTAAAATCAAGGAAAGTCACTTTCATTGTCATGAGAATGCCAACTCAGTCGCTCTCCTTAGCCCAGGGTGACATGGAACAGATGCTGAAAGAGAGATTGTTGCTGTGCTTTACAAAGTGCCATGCAGATACCAAGTGTGGGATTTAGGTCACAGCTTAGGACAAAAGATACCATGTCTGCAGGTAGCCATCTACTGTACGCCATGGAGATCCAGTCAGGATAGCCAACAGCCTCTCAAGAGTGGCTCAGCTGATGAACCCCTGCAGCAGGAATCTGTACCAAAGCCTATGTACATGGTACCAACTGGGACACTCAGAGCTAGCCAGGACACCTGTGTGGGGGTAGCAGACATTGCACACCACATCATGTTGCTGCATCAGAGGCTGTGGCCCAGACATCTTTATTTTGGGAGAGCTCATACAAGAAACAACTCTGTCTAAGTAAGTGACTTCCTCATAATTTGGGTGCTGTCTAATATAGAATGAACTGAATCATTCTTAGGATGCACTGACTGTCTTGGGTCAGTCTCTGTCAGCTCTCTTGAGAATTTAGATACAGATTTCACATATATAATACCATCTACAGACATTAAATGTCAATGCCATAGTCAGCAAGCTGAATCCTGTACTAAGGCACTGCATGATGCAGACATACTTTTAACTGTGTACTTTTAACTTGCCATCATTCACATCCAGATTTTTTGGTTTGTGAAACTCATCTGCTTTACAGGTGAAGACATACCCAAGCAGCCTTCATTTGGAGAAGCTGTGATCCATCAGAGTTTATTACTTTGATTTCCCATAGGAGGTGGGACTCTACTGCTCTAGGACCTGAACTGCATGTTTGGTCACTGTTGTAACCCGGGAAATAAAGACCCTACAGAACCCTAGAAGATAATATGGTTCAGAGACAGCGAAGGTGGGTATGATCTTACTTGGGCTGGTTATTGGAGAGAAAAAGCATCCTACATGTACCACTATAGTCAGCTATTAGTTGCACTGACTCATCACTTCATCGTCATTTAGTCATTATGCAATGATGTATCATTTAGTCACTATGCAAGTCATAATGTCCTAAAAAGATCTCCAAAATTGGGATTCTCTTTCTAGCTCAAGCAAAAAGTCTGTTTTCTCTGTTTTATTCCCCTGGCTTGACCTTTAGCTCCACAGATTTCTTGATGTCTTCGGTGGTCTTCTCATTAGTCCTCTCAACCCTTCTACTGCTATATGCATCTCTTTTCTGTATCGATGACACTTTTACTTTGGGCTTTTAGTTCTGAGATTCAAAAAATGGCAACAGAAACTTCCAAAAGCACTGCATCTACACAGCAGGACATTTTGCTTCATGTTATTAGGTCATTAATGTTGATTCCTGGCTCTACCTTGGTAGAATTTTTTAACTTAAGTGGATTTTACATAGGTTTTTACCTTAGTGATTGTCCATGAGCATTTCAAAATTAGTTTCCTGAAGGGAATGTTTTTTAATTAGCTAAATTTTTTAATTTAAAAGTAAATCTTAAAAAGCTGAGCTTAAACACAAAAGTTCTCTAAGACAAAAGAAAAATAAGTGTTAGAATCATAGAATCATGGAATCATTGTCATTGGATCCCATCCAGCCCCATAGACTTGTGTGTGTCTAGGTGGTGTAGCAAGTCATTGGCCATTTCCCCTTGGATTACAGGAGCTTTGTTTTGCTTCCCATCCCTTTCTTCCAGCTCAGGGGCTGGGTATCCAGGGAACAGCTGGTCTTACCATTAAAGACTGAGGAAAGGAAGGTATTAAGTACCTCAGCCTTTTCCTCATCCTTTGTCACTATATTTCTCCCCATATCCAACAAAGGATAGGGATTCTCTTTGTCTCCCCTTTTGTTGCTGATGTATTGGTAGAAACATTTTTGTTGACTTTTACAGCAGAAGTCAAATTAAGTTCTAGCTGGGCTTTGGCCTCTCTAATTTTCTCCCTGCCAAACCTCATGACATCCTTGTAGTCCTTCTGAGCTGCCTGCCTCTTCTTCCAAAGGCCATAGACTCTCCTTTTTTTCCTGAGTTACAGGCAAAAGTTCAACCAGGTTGGTCTTCTTCCCTCTCAGCTCATCTTTAAGCACATGGGGTTAGCCTGCTCCTGTGCCATTAGGATTTCCTTCTTGAAGAATGTCCAGCCTTCCTGGGTTCCTTTGCCCTTTAGGACTGCTTCCCAAGGGACTCTGTCAAATGGGCTCCTACACAGGCCAAAGTCTACCCTCCAGAAATCTAAGCCAGCAGTTCTGCTGACTCTTTTCTTACTTCTCCAAGAATCCAAAACTCTATCACAACATGATCACTATGCCTAAAATGGTCTCCTACCGTCACATAACACCACAAGCACTTTTCTGTTCCAAATAACAGGTCCAACTGAGCAGCCTTTGGTGGCAGTCTCTGTATCCCAGAGATGTATAATGTTCTTCATAGTTTATTTAAAAACAGCCCTTCTTTTAACTTTAGTCTACAGTATTTGTATAGTCAGGATGAACAGAGTAGATAGGTGGATAAGTACATTTTTTTTACAGTGGGAGAAAGATAATCTCTTGGAGTGACCTTTTGAAGAATTTTGTGTTCAGATTTGATTAATAATCAGGGATAAACATGAACTACTCTCATATTCTTTATCTCATAATTTAAAGAGAAACATATCACATGCCAAGTAATTACAAGTGTGCCAAAAAGTAATTTTTTTTGAGTGAGACAGAATAGTTTCCCTATTCTTTCCAAATGAAATTTGATAACAGAGCAGGAATCAATGAATAAATCACTATACGACCATCTTCACTAACAGTTTAAGAGGGACTTCTGGCAGTCCTTACACAAACAGTACACTCTATCTAGCAAAAAGTTGAAAAACAAACTTCCTGGACTTGTGAACCATTGATTTGAAAAAGTCTCTACGTGTCTAAAAGAAAACTTGAGGAAGTCTAATAGCGTATGATCAGCGGAGGTGGGTAACTGAGAGGGGAGAGAAAATGAAGCTTCTAGCACAATGGAAATAAATTGTTAGCCACCTACTGAGGCCTGTGAACCTGGCAAGAGTTAAGAGAGATCAAAAACACCCAATGAAGTGAGATGCTTCTGTGCTTGAATACATAGAGATGCCCACTGAAATATCACTTTGTGGTTTTAAGGGAAAAGATAGGCAAAATGTAGCAGAGATACTGAGTGTTTGACAGTATTTTACCACATCTCTCAAAGCCTTACCTAAAACATGAAATCAAATTGGTTGATATAGCAGCATTGATTAGTGCAGCAGAAGTGTCTGAATGCTGAATAATGACTGCTAGTGACATCACAGCTCCATATTTATTTGGGCAATAGCACAAGTGTCATATCAATTAACACAGTCAGCAGTGAAGCAGTAGGATGAGGACAAAAATTAATACAGCTTCAGAGATCCAAATGTGGGCAGAGAATAATAAATCAATGCTCAACAGAAACCATTTCCGAAAGAATGTATGAGGACCCTGAAAGGTCACTTTAACTGATAATCTCCCCACTACATAGACCTCCTATACTTAGGTGTTTATATCAAGTGGAGAAAAATGCAGTTTTAATCCTGAACTGAAGTTAACTGTGTCAGTAAAAATGCTATTAATAAAAGGAACCCTTATTCAGGAGGAGAGATAAAGTTGAAGGATAATAAAAATGCCAGACTGGTCATGTCACGAGTAGCAAATCCATAAATGTGTGATCTCAGTAGTGTTTATCTGAAGTAAGAAACTGGGGCAAACTTGGGCAACCATAATTAGGGAGTAATTAAACCCTACCTATAAGATAAACAGATAAAAGTTATAATAAAAAACCTCACTGTTTTACATTTCCTCTTTTAGAAGAAATATAACAATATATTATGTCAATTTTAATGCTTTTACTTGACTGGTTGCTAAAAAATGCTCAAGCATCCAAGTGAAAATTACCACCAGGTGAAAGACAGGGGAGCTGGCAGAGAACTCCCCCGCTCCTGGGGTACATTGCCAGGGGAGACAGGAGAGAGGCGGTGTGAAGGAGAGGTATCACCAGCCTCTTTTTGCTATAAGCCATTCAGCAGGGTGCAGGTTGGAGCAAGTTGTCCTTTCTGGCTTGCACACCTCATGTCCTGCACACTGGTTATCTCAGTCAGGCAACAAAGTGTAAGTCAGGGGCTGAGTGCCAGTGCAGACTGTTCATGGTACAGCCATCTAATTTATCATTGTGGCATTAGTTTAAACACAGCTGACAAGGGAATGCCTCTAATACCCCCTTGTTAACTGGAATTTTCTAACAGGGCAATCCCCATTTATAAAATGTGGCTTCCATAATAACCCGCTGAATGATGTCTGAAAAAAAAAAAAAACATCCCTCTGATGCTTGAGAGTCGTGCATCAAAGCAAAAGGTGACGTTGGATGAAGTCAACCTGCAAAGTGTAATGACTATAATGCTGCACTAGCAAGGTTACCTCGAGGAGATAACTACGGTCAGAAAATCATTAATAAGAGGGAGGAAGAATGATTCACAAACAAGCCCTGTAACTTGCCTACAGGAGCACCGTGGGGAGGAGTCCTGTTACTCATTATGCTGCATGTCAGCTCCAACCAGGCCAGAAGCACAGCAGAACAATGCCCGTGACGTCTTGGGTGGCCAAAGGTTTCTTAGATTGTTTTCACATTCATTGTGCACTTGAAATTTTCTCAGAAAAGAAAGGAAGCCTTTAGGCCTGCCTGTAAGAGGCTTACTGCCTGTATAAATTATATGACTCGCACTTCAATTACATATAAATGTATATATGCACTACCCACAGAACACAGGAGAAAGTATCCATTTTGTCCACTTTTCCAGCTTATCGTTCAGAAGAGGAGTGGGAAGAATACATAGGCTTATATCAGGGTTGTCCTCCTCTTCCTTTTTATTTGTATTTAATTTTTCAGGGACAAGGTTCATTTTCTGCCCAGTCCCAAGAAGGAAAATTCTTTTATTCTGCATTTTGTTATTATAAATGCATGTGG
>NW_020955577.1:429557-466570 GCF_003031625.1 Empidonax traillii
GTTACAAACTGGTTACCAAGGAAGGCCTAGACTAAAACCATTACAGCACCTCTCAAGCACTGAGGTTTATAATGATTTCTCCTTGCGCTATTTATCTCACTTTTCCAGTTGCAGTGCATTTATCCTCACACAGACAGAAGCATGACAGGAGAAGAGAGGAGACATCAAAGTGATTCTGCCAAACAGAGGAATATGGATTTCCTGCTCCCCTCCCCAAAGGATATTTTCAAGAAGATGCAAGGTTCTGCCATGCACAAATATACTAACAGTGCAAAGCAAGCAGGAAAGGCTGTAACATTTGCTGAAGTTCTACTGACCTAGCTCAGACTGTGTGTAGAGGGGGAGAAGGATCCGGGCCTTGGGAGTTTGCCCTAAAATGTACTTGGTTTATGGGCTGTCCTCTGTGCTTCCCCAATAATTTCTCTTCCACCTACTGCAACTGAGAAAATAATTTGCTCTCAGTCCAAAAGAGAAAATACCAAACAGCTGATGCCCATCTGATTTTTGCAATAGCTAGACTTGCTGGATGACTCATTCCCCCCATTTCTTTTTAGCTATGTAGCACAGCAGTTATGTTCAGAATATCTGTGATTGAACACTGTCTGGGTAAATAACAGGCAGATTTCTCAGCAATCCAAACTCATTCCTTTAAATACTCACATCACAGATTTTTCAACAACATTAGGGGAGGGGACACTGTTATTTATGTAAGAGCATATTCATTCTTAGATGTGGTACAGGACTTAACAAAAGCTATTACACAATGTGGTGGCAGTGAAAGGCAGCTGAACACAGTCTACTAGGCAGTCAAATATTGGAACTTAGAAGCTTTATTCCAAGTCAGAAAAAAACACAGAGATTTTTAAACTTTAGATCTGCCTTTAAGAACAAGTATAATCCTAGATGGGAAATAGAAAAGACAGTATTTTATACCAAAAAAAAAAAAAGGATGAGAAGGTATTTTCAAATGGATTTTCAAAGGTACTAAAGGAGTTAGATATTCAAATCTTATGGGTTGGCATAAGTAGATTCTGCAAGCTTCATTGGAAATCACAGTGGTAATGTCCAAAAAAGAAGGACCATTTCACACCCAAGGCACTTAACTGGGACTCAGTAAATTTGGAATTCATGTCTGGCTCTGTCTCAATCTGCAAGCCACTTGCCCTCTCCGTGCCTCAGTTTCTCTTTCTGTGTATCAGTACTGAGGCTGCACAGAGAAGTTCTAAGGATGCAGTCACTGTAATGTGGGGACACACGTGCCTTTTTAATTTATAGTCATTTTTAACAACTGGAAATAGTAAGTGGGATTGGACACAAGACTTATTCTATATGCATAGAAGAAAATTCATAATCTTAATTACTCAGAAGAAAAAGAAACAAAGCAGGAATTACTACTTCTCTGGTAAAAATATGAGACAAAAGAGATTTCCTCAGAACTTTAAAAAAGGCAAATGTTTCCCCCTTAACAGGAAAATCTTAGTCATTATGATAGTGAAATAACTTCACTCTATGAAGTAACATCAAACCTCATTAAAAGAGGCGGGAACAGACAAAACAAGAATGTGCATGATGTCAGACATTATGACCACAATGTGAGGCTGGTCACAGAAGCAATGCCTGGCTGTGTGGTATCACTATCAGCAAAGCTGAGCAAGCTCAGCACACCAGTAAAGTAACTTAAATTGGAGACAATTGCAGACTAAGCTGAACATGAACTGGGACTTCAGTTCTCTTAATTTTGCTGTGATGCCAAGCTTTGGGTTTCAAAAGCATAAAAGGTGCAGATTTTCCTGATAGTGGATGCTTCAAATGGAAGTGGGGATGACACATCCCAGCTGCCTCCTGGTTCTCCCAGTGAACACATGCTGAGGAGCCAGTTTATGGCCCTCCACACAAGATAGCATCATCACTTACCCTCCAACTTGCTAACGCAACTAATCTAATGACTGAGAGAGGGTCTTGTTTCTCTGCTCTATTGGCTCCTTTTCTTGGGTCAGTTACATCCCAACACAATGGCAGGTTCTTCTGGAATTTCTTTTGATATAGACAACACAGGTCACGCACTCTTTCTTTTTTTTTCACAGTGTTCTGGACTACATTAAAATAATTTTGTCCTCACTAGGGACATCTCTGATTACTCACTTCCAGTTTAGTTCCTCATTTGTGTTCAGAGAGGAAAGGGGTTCAAATTAGAAATCTAAATCCTAAGGGAGAATTCAGATTTGGGACTTGAATTGCCTTCTTACATAAATGATCCTATAATCTCAAATCTTTCTCCAGAGAAGACATGGTTGTGACTTACTGTCAGCTACCTGCCCTGGGGTCCCACTTTACCTGAACACCATGGTCCCAAACTTAGAGCTAAGCTGAAACATGAAACATAAGCAAAAAGGAAATCATGCCAGTTTTCACTGTGTCCATATTAATGAGGATTTTAAATACCTTTGTTTCTGCAAGAAATACAAGTCATTCCTCCAGATCCCTCTTGAAGTGCACGTGTTAAATTTCAAATGCACATTAGATTTTCTTCCTGTCTCTGGCGTCCAAACAGGATGAATATGCACAAAAGGATGTCCACAAAAGAGAAAATAAGACAAGGTTCACTGATACCTTTAGCTGGTGTATGAGAGAGCAGAGGGGACAGTTTATCTGCTGTTTCCTTGTATTTAGGCCAGCTCTAACTGTCAGCACTTGCCCAGCACAGATGAAAACATTTTGGGTATTAGGGTATAGTTGGAGTCAAAAGCCCTGGAACTTCAAGAGATACCCTTATTCCCTAGAGATTTTTCCATCTCAGTTGGAGAAAGAAAATCTAAGTCTCACTCCTTTACTTCACTGAAGTGGTTTAAATTGGAATGGAGCAGGGGGGAAAAAAAAGGCAAAGCAAACAAAAACAAAAATACCATAAAACCATAGCCTATAGACAAACAGTTATCAGGATAACCAAAACAAAGCACTTGAAAGAAGTCTGTAGGTTTGGACAGGATCAGTTCCCTGAAGATCTAGATATTTCTTAGAACTAGCTCAGAAATAGGAACCAGTGGTTTTAAGTCTTATTCTGCAGTTCCTTCACCTGTGTTATCAGGATCAGAGCAACCTTTTCATCCAGCCACAGCTTTCAGATCTTCAGCAGCAGAAGACACCTCTCTGTAGCTCCTGTGGAAGTCCAGTTGCACACCCTCCTCATTCTTGTGCATGGTTCTGACTGTGTGTTGGGGGGGTGAATCTGTGCATTATTCAGAGCATCACCTGGATGAATGCCAGATGGGCATCCATACCTACATACACCTCACATATACAGTGGGGTCTTATCTGATATATAGGAACATAACTCTGATACTCAGCCTCCCTTTTGAAATTCTGTTTCCAAATAATTTATAAATGACTGGCAGAAATAGATTGACATAAAATATAAAGGTAAAATAAATAAATTATAAAGTCAAGTTAAACAAAATGCAGAAGAATCCATGCCTGCTAGGAGAGGACAGAGTGGGTGAACCCCCGAGAGTGAGGTCACTGTGTGTGTATGGTTGGAGGTCTTATGCACCTTGAGGCATCCTGGTAAACTCCAGTGAGAAACTCCTGCGCTGGGAATACCTTTTTACCTCTCCTGCCCCCTTTATAAAAAGACACATTAATCTCCTCCTTGTATTTATGGCATCTTTTACTAGCTGCATTGAAACGGATCACCTTGAGATTTGGTTCAAACATAGCAAGTCCCCTGAGCTTTTTCCCCAGCTGTTAAGGAAGAAAAAAATTATTTAAACACTCACTTCAGGGAAGCTGCAGACAAAGGCATTACCTCTTCCCAGATGTGGATTCTGCCTGACTTTGAAGTGAATCTATTGAGCCATCCTTGAGATTGTTCTTCATGTTCTGTTATTATGTTAAAGCATTAATTGTCCTAGTTTCCAACATAATGTGAATTAAAGTCATTAGGATCCACTGCTGTGGTATGTTTTTCTCTCTAGTTATTCATCCTACTTTAAAAAGACTTGCATTATCTGAGTCTCTGAGGTCTTGATTATTTTCACCTGTCCCATGGAAACTTGCCATTTAGCCTAATGGAAGCAGGAGTCAGGCTCAAGAGGTTCCCCTGGCATGAAGAAAGGTTCACAGATGAAAAACCTAAAATAATAAAGTATAAATAAATATTTTAATCTGTGAGATTTTAAGTGAGTGTGGTCACTTTTCTGGGAAGATGCAGCTGGAGTTTACTGTCTGTACTTTAAAATGTTAGGTGCTTTAGTTGACCAACTCCATACTGACAAGCTGTTTAATGTCTGGAATAAACAGGGCTATTCTTTCAATGGATGAAAGCTGTAGATAAGTGTTGGGGTTATTTTGTTTTCTCTGGAGTAGTAGCATTTTTCCAAAACACTCTCTGCTCCAGCCCTGTTCCTGCTGTCCCAGTTTTAATACAACACAGTCCACTAATATGGATACTGATCCCACTAATAGGGATTTTCAGGGATATTGAAATAAATCTCCTTCACATTCCTCAACTGAGATTAGAATTTACCCCTAAATTGGTAGCTTAACATTAGCTCAATATTCCAGTTTTGTTTTCAGTTTTTAACCAGAAGGTCCGTTTTGTCCCCACAGTTCCGCTGGCTGGTTCACGTCTAGAAAAATACATAAGAGGTCTGAAAATTTATTTCTCTGCTTCAACAAGAAATTAATATAATTGATTAGCCACAGTATCTCAAAGCTTAGATCCATGCTTTGCAGAAGAAATTCATAATATCCTGAAAGTTGAAATCCTAAAATATCATTTCACTGCTGTGAATAAGACCAAATCAGCTATTCGTTGCACTCAGTAAAGATACAGTACAGTGAACAGAATGATAAGCCCAGCTCGCTGTTAGCACTGTAACGAAAGCAGCAAACCATGACAAGGTTAATCCCTGCCATTAAGAGTGAATATAACACACCTTGTTGATATTAATAAGGTCTTTGAGCTTTATTTTATAAAAGGCTTAATAAGTCATAGTGTGAAGTTGACCCAAATATGCTGCTGATGCTTTTCTGTCATCGTATGATATGCCTACTTTGCAACTGGTAGAGGATGCTCTGTAGACCCCATTCCTTAATCAGAGATTAAAGCAGCTATCATGGTTGTAGATATGGAATACTCTAAGAAATAGTGTGCGTCTTACAGAGTTTTATGGTGTCATTCTTAGACCTATTCTGAGACCCACAGGAGAACCCATGGAACTCACAGTCAGGATTGTAGCCTCTGCACCCCTTCTTTCCCACGTTTTATTTCTCTGCTATAAAAATGAAATATTATCAGCATTAAACTTTTACTTAATCCATTCCTTTATTGCTGAAAAGATAGGACAATCTTTAATAGCTACTTCATTGAAATCTAGCAAAACTAAAGCCCCTAACAAAGCAAAACATGTGCTTGAGCTGTCACCCAAGAAGTATACGCTATCACAGCTCTTACCAAACTGCAACTGAGGAATGTTTTTAAGTGCAAAATTTAAAATAAAATGCAAATATTTCCTAGCAAAATGCGTATTTAGTGCTCTTCAGGTTTGACGGCTTTCTTGACTTTTCCATGAAGTCCTCTCTGTCCAAAACTGTTCCATGAGCAATTCATGCAAGTAGTCTGCAGGTTGTTCACAAGCAATCTGCAGGATGTGTCAACAAACTGGGAGCTGAGCTCCCAATTAGACATATTATATTCTACTGGGGTTCTTTCCCTATTAGTTAAGTCACTGGAATAGGTTTGTACACCAGTTTTAAGGTATAAGAGCAAAGTTATTCCTGATTCTCACAGCAGCCCTGCTAAAAAGAGCTTCCAATAGGGAACTATGGAGCCGAGATGTCATCCCTAACAAAACTTCTCCAAAAACTCATCATTTCAATTCTGTAAGAAATAAAGTAAAACCTTAAAAGTTATGGATAAGTACTGCAAACAGCAGCAACAGCTCCTTGCTGCACGCTTACCCTAGCTCACTTATATCTCATCCACTTATTTTTTCCTTTGGTATTTAATTGTGAGAGTTCTGGAGATATTTGGTGTTTGACATACTGCTTAATGCAACAGGGCTCAGCTTGGGGCCAACTTTATTGCCAGGTTAAATACCTACCAAAAATCATGAGTATTTTGCTGTAAAGGTGAACACAAAAATGGAGATAAATTAGAGATGAGAAGAACTCTTGGGGTTTGTTTCTTTCCTTGCAGTTAGGTAAGCAGCTCCCTTAGTAAGTGTCATAGTTTAACCTAGCAGGTAGCTAAACACAGCTGCTCCTTCACTTCCCTCTACCCTCAGTGGGTTGGGGTAGAGAACTGGGAGGAAAAAAGTAAAATATGTGGGCTGAGATAAAGACAGCTTAATAGGACAGAAGAATGGGATAATAATAATAATAATAATATAATTAAAATATAGAAAACAAGTGATTGCTCACTACCCACCAACTGATGTCCAGGAGTTCCTGAGTAGCAGTCCCTGACCACGTCCCCCGTAGCTTAGATGTTGAGCGTGATGTCATATAACATAGAAAAATCTTTGGCCACAGCTGCCCTGGCTGTGTCTCCTCCCAGCTTCTCATGTCCCCGGTCTACTAGCTCGTGGAATAATACAAGAAGCTGAAAAGTCCTTGACTTAGTGTAAAACTGCTTAGTGACAATTGAAACATCAATGTCTTATCAACATTATCCTTATCCTAAATCCAAACCACAGCATTATAGCAGCTACTAGAAGGAAAACTTTATCCCAGTCAAAACCAGGATAGTAGTATAAAGCAGAAAAGCTTAAACTTCTTGGTTGACAAATTAGAAGTAAAGCTAGCACACAAAGGTGACTAGATGACCTTAGGCAGGGTAACATTTTCTCATATCTTATTGTACATTTGCATGCTCTTGCTCTTGGTGTATTGCTCTTGCTTTCTCCTCTGCTCAGCAGAAAGTGAAGTTGTTTTTTTTTTTTTTGCTTCTATCTCATCAATCCCCTCTAAGGTAAGCAGGTCATAATTATGGCCTTCTCATGAGACAAAAGGCTGTGAAGTGTATTCTTAAGTGGTTTCTGATGGCTATGCAGTAGATCTTTGTCTCCAGGGGAGCCCAATTCAGCCCCACCATCACGGAGTCATTAACATATAAGCCATAACTGTCTGTTTTTTCGGATACTCAGGGAACACAAAATCAAGCAATGCATATACCAGACGGGGAATGGCAGCTTCACTGCCCTTTGCTTCACTGTCTTATTATTAGCAATCTTTGATTCTAAGAATGTGAAAAATTGAGTGCAAAATGCCACAAATAATTGCTAAAATATTTCTGAACACAAAAATGTAATGATAAGGTTTCGGATGCTGTTATCATTGTGAGTAACACTATGTATGCGACCTCAGCACTACTCAGTGCCACTGTAATTCCTGTTCAAAAATTATTCATCCCTAGCAGAAGGTCATGCCATCTCAGTAGGCTGTCACAAATTTCCCAGAGAGTGTGTGAGCATGTGTTTGGATTTAAGGCAAAAAGCCCACTCCCAAAAGTTAATGATGGAGGTTGTTAGAAGGTCTAAGCCAAGCAATTATTTTAAACTACAAGCCAACAAAACATTCCTGTTGTTTGTTTTTCTCTGGGTTGTCCTTGGCTTTCAGAGCTGTAAGACAGCTGCAGGCAAGAGGGCAGCCAAACCAGCCAAGGAGGAGCAGCAATTAATTTCAAAAACCCCTCTAAGCAGTACAGGGAGTTGCATGAACACTCCTCCTGAAGCTTTGGTGGGGAAAAAGGCACCAGTATATATTTTTTAAACATGATCTGCCCCTAAGTTCACCTGCTAAATCAAAGGCAAGTCCTGGTGGGAAATAAGCAGGAAATGAGACAATGCCAAAGATAAGGTTCTAAAGGAAACTTTGGAGAGAATAACATGAGTAGCCAATAACTAAAGACTACATCTGCCTGACAGAAATCCAGTAAGATTTACCTTTCCCAGGAAGCACCCAAGAACAAAGGGAAAACTGAAATGCTTAGAGATATGCAGAAGCTGGGAACATGGGTTTTCAGTACATGCACAGGGGCACCCAGCAAAAACGAGAAGGCTTCTTCCCATACCCAGCCGTGGAAGCAAGCAGGGGGAGGAAAATACGCTATCGAGTTATCCCTTTGCTACGCATAGAAGCAAAGTTTTGTTAAAAACAAACTTTTTTTTCAAAGATGCTCTATGCAGATGTCAAACGCTGGGGCTACCATGCTACCTAGACAGCCAAAAGGCAGAAATTACCCCCAAACCCCATCCTGAGAAGGTTCAAACTAAGAAGAGTCAGTACCATTCTGTACCTCAACTGATACCATTCTGTGTTAAATGCAAACTGCTTTACCACCCTTCCAGATTCATCAGGTGAACTCCTGATCTTCTTCTGCTCCTGCTCCTGCTCCAGCCTTTGCATTGGCTTAAATGGGCACAGAGATGTCCAGCGGCAGCTTGAGATCTCTGTGTCCCTACCTGTGGGTTCTGACTGTTTCCTCAGAGGAATCACTAGCTCAGCTCATAGAATTATGATTCTTAATCGTAGAATTAACTGGGTTGGAAGAGGCCTCTGAGATCATTAAGTCCACTCCTTGATCCAGCTCCTCATGAATTTATGTATTTTGTTTGTTTGCTTCTACTGCTGCTCCTGGGTACTGGATTTCCTGATGCTGTCAGCCCTGAAAGAGGGATGAGGCTGGTCCTCTGAGGCAAGTCCCATGGCTATTGATGGCAGCCCTCCTCCACAAGTCCAGCAGCAGGTTTGTAATGGTGAGAAAAGAGGACAACAGGTGGAAAAGGAAATTCAGGAGATAAAAAGGAAAAAAAAAAAAAAAAGGAGTAAAGAGGAAAGCAGAGAAAGCTGTGTGAAGGGAGACTAAGTAAAAAAAAGAAAACAACTTTACATTTTAGTCCTCTTCTTTATCCCCCACCTGTTTCTTTTTAAACAAAGTAGAGTCCCTGTGATGCAGAATAGTTTACATAATACCGTTGTACCTTTACACGCTCCGATATAGTGCCTGAGAAATGTTTGGGTTTTTTTGTCATCTAAAACCAGCAAAAATTAAGAATAGTATAACAAAAGGAGTAGGATAGAGTTGGTATTTTGGTGCAATAGTCTTGGGAAATAGACTTGGAAAATACTAAAGGCTTCCAGACTGTCTTACAAAAACCCAGAGTGTCACATTTGCTTTTCAGTCATTTCTCACTAACTGAATACAATATGACCCTTCTGCCTGGAAAACTCATTGTAATAACACACCATCTCTTTCTTCCCCCCCCCCCCCCCAACAAAGTTTGTCTTATTGTCTAACATGGAAGAAATAAACATATGCCTACATGGGGTACATGTACGTACCATACAAGGTAGAACACACACATGCATGCAGAGTGCAAGGTTGACCCTGGATCACTCTGCCTGAATGTCATAGTCAAGTGCCCCATTTCAACTTAGAATGACCAGGCAGTCAAGAATTTGATTTTAGTTACTTTGATGTAAATCTAGCTAATTTTGTTGTCGTGCATATAGTTACTCCAAATACAAAGGTAGACAGCAGGTGGGAATTTCCTCAGAATTTCACCCAGAAATATTTCCAGCTTAGATGAACACAATATAACACAAAAAAGTTGACTCCAATGTTGTGTTGATGACCACAAAAATTCTTTTTTATTAATTTCTTTGGTCTTTAAAGTCAGTTTGTCATTGCTGTTTCTCAGGTTTTCTGTTCTCTTAGCAGTGTTGATTACATACTTCATTTCCAGTAGATTAAAAGGTTTATTCTTGTTAAAATATTTTCTACTGGTTTAGTGGATTTGGGCATAACAAATGCATAGATAGCCCTTACTTTCAGACCCCAAGATATGTACTTAGAAGTATCTAAAACATTTTAATCACAGTATTTCACAATTCCTAATTAAAAATGTATTTTCCTTAGTGTAAAAAGGGAACAGTTCTATATCAGCATTTATATCAAACGAATCTTACTCCAGCAAATTTTGCAGAGATGTAAATAATGAGATATATCACACTTTCCCAATTTTGTCTGATCAATTTGTTCTAATTTGGCAACATTGGTCATGCAAATCCAAGTCATTTGGTGAAGGTGATGTCAGAGAGAAGCTCCTGATAAAAACTACTGCTGATATAAAGCAAACATAGTAAAGATATTGCTATGTATTAGTGAAACAAAGCAGGTCAAATCTCAGAAGCAAGGAGATTTGCTACAAACTTACTGAAAGATTTGTAGCTGTAAACTGATAGGATGAGCAGCCTTCCATTCTTTAAGCACTGTATGCCTGAGGGAGGTTTTGTTGACTTGAATAGTTTTACTCCCAACTGGTACCAGCCTAAGTGAAAGAATCAAGCTCTGCACGAAGGCATTCTGCTGGTTAACTAGTAACCTGAGGTAAAATTGGATGATGGCATTCCTCATATTTTCTCCACCCCTAAGATGTTGCACGATATGATCAAATGCAATGCAAGATGCTTAATCTTATTTGCATATTTTCCCATTATTTTATGCAAGACACTGAAAAAAAATGTTGCACAAAGCAAGTATCGCTTTGCCTGGATAATAAATGTAAACAACTTAAAGGTGTGTTCAAGGACAGTTCTGCTCATTTCAGACTTCCTTTTGTGGTTGAGGCTTTCAGTTTTTTCAACCACAATTGATATGCAGGACACTGAAAGCTATTGAAAATTTCACAACATTTGTAGTTGAGAAGCAAACTCAAAGTGTAGTAGTACAAGTCTGATTATTTGGTTTAAACTCTATTAATGTTACAGATTATCTTTTAAGTGTAATGCATTTCTGTTTTACTTGTGGTGACTTGCAGAGTGGTTAATTACTGCTTGGAGGCAAAAACTGTGGCACAGTGGTCATTAAAAAAAGAGAAAGATTTAGGAACTGCAAAAAAAAAAAAAAAATCCAGTTTTTTTTTTAGAACTGATTACTTTGTCCAGAAGGGGATACTTTTTTACAGCATGCATAAAGCAGGAATATTTGTCTTGAAGCAAACCCACAGTATTTTCCTTTCTGTTTTTAGAATCAACCATTTGGTTGTTCTATAATATTGTTAGATAGATCTTTTACTGTTAATGGTTTCTACTACAATACTTTCTCTGCCGTTGAATTAGAAATTTTCAGGTTATTCTTCATGATCTTATAAAAAATTCTCAGCTCTCCCTCAAATTCTGTTGATGATACGTGAAGAAAATATTCCAAAGAAAATGCAGTGAAACTTTAGGAAAATTCGGCAAAAAAAAAAAAATTATTTAAATATTTTAATTGCTTTAACTTCATATTCCCTTCAAACAGTCTTGAATTTGACACCTGCCATGTTAATCCAGGACACTTCCTGTCATCAACATCCTACCCAAACTTAACTGCCTCCCGTTTCCCAGGAAACTTAAAAGAAACTTATAGAAACACAAGAACCTTGCAAAATCTGATCCAGCAAAGTGAGACAGGTTTTTAGGTGAGCATCTCAGCCCAATTACAAACTGAGCAAGCAAATGGGCTCTCTCAGAGACCTAATGAGAAACGGGATTTGCTCCTTCCTACCTGAAAGCTGGTAAGACACAGAGGCAGAGAACAGGACTGTTACATCAATTTAGTTAATGGAAACCAAGGGAAAAGCATTTTCACAAATGTATGGGAGCCCAAACAGCTTATTTTTTAATGGGAAACATAAATACTTGTGTTTCTTGCAGTAAAATAGAAGTGTTGAATTTTGAGAATTTAACAAGAAAAATGTGTGTTCCTGGTTTAAGTGTTCAGACTCCCATCCAGAAAAAAAACCCCTCATAGTAAATGTTTATCACTCCAGCTGGATTGCATGCAATTAACAGTCTACTTCTTTTTTCTTTGCTTCACACAAAAAGGTACTTTTCTCCATCTTTTTCTACTTAATCCAAAGTTTAAGTCAAGATGGTTGGAAACGGCAGAGAGCCCTGCCTTCATCCCAGTGCACCTGTTTGTTTGCCAGGATTCCATTCACCAGGAAGTAACTTTTCAGTGTGCTGAGCCACAGCCCATCCTCAGTACAATGAAGCAAAAATGAACCCATTGGAGATTTACCTGACTTCCTGACATCTCGAAGTAGTCATTTTCTTATGAATTTGACTAATTTAAAGCTCAGAACTTTATGAAAAACTGGGTTCTAACAGGCTCTGAAGTAGATTTACTTTAATTTTTTACTTGCCTCTCCCTTGAAAACAGATGTGCATTCACAGCTACACACACACTCTACATTGTTAGGGTCCTTCTCACTGCTGGCACAGGCTCCTCAGTTACAAGACCGTTTCAGGTGTGTACTAGACAAGCTGTATATATTATGATTTTTATTTTGATTTGAAATCTTTTCCTCGGGTATTTTACATGTATCTTAATATTACCCGGGAATGGCCATACCAGGTCACATCAAAATTCCACTAGCTCCTTATCCTCTGTGATTGGATCAAAAAGTAGATGTTTCATATAAAATTTAAGGACAGCAGTATTATATCCATCCCCATTATACATTTTAATTTTCCAACTTTCTGTGACTCAGAGAAGTCAACGTAACATAGGAAATACAGATAAACATGCATAGAGGACTTAAAGTCATTAAATTTGCTTTAATCTCTGTACATTCCAGAATTGGATGACTTGCAAGGATAAAAAGAGAAATAGCTCTCTACGGCCTCTGTAGGAGAAAGAGGAAGAGCTAACTTGGGCATACTTCATTTATGTAAATTAATTTCAGCCCAGTGTAGCTACGCTTCCTGTCATGTTTTTAAAAGGAATATTAAATGGTACATGAAAATGTATTTCTTAGAGGGGGGCTGAAATTCTTAAGGCATGGCTGTATGCACTCTGTATGTCCATAGCACCCCAAAGCTGAGCTCCCATGCACTTAAGTAGTTGTAGGCAAATAGGAAAGAAATACCACCAATATGTTCCATCAGATTTTCACTGTTTAGTTTCTTCTGCCCTGAAGTTGAAAAGATCAGGATGAAAAACTTATTTGCACAATCACTACCACTAGGTTGCTTGATAGATTAAATTGAATTTCTTTGAATTATATGTTCTGTCGTGGTTCATGGACTAAGACTTCACAAAATTTTGATTTCTGCCTCCAGAGCTCCTCATTCAAACAGGTAATTTTAATAAAATTATTTTTCTCTTTTTATTGTCAACACTTCCTGTTGATTATAGTTCATATTCTCAGAGGTGCATGTTACACACACATGCACACGTGTCTTTAGCCCCTTTTCCCATGTTTGCACACACTTTTTTTTCCTCCCCTTCTCTCTGTCTCTTCCATACAACTCTGAGGGGACCAACTGCGTCATTAACACACCAGTGATGTCTCACATGGACAGGAAAGAGTGCAGAGCAGGAGTGTAATGTGTGATGTACACACACGTGTGCGGCCCCAAAAAGCCTGTACTCAGCTGAGCAAATGGCTTCACAGCAGGACTACCAGCTGGGAACTAAAGATTCATGTTTGGCCAGAAACAAAAAAAGTTAAAAGATGTGGAACTATGCTTTCTGCATTTAATTCAGTATACTTGGATGAAGCCTAGGGCTTTAAACAGCTCTTCAGTCCAGATGCTGAGAACATTAACGTATGTATTGATGCAGAATTTTGAATAACAAAACCAACAACAAACAACTGTTTTAGTTCAGGAGATTTGCTGGAATCCTTCAAGTTTTCATTTTCTTCCTCTTTCATTGGCTCAGGAAGCACAGGGCTTGAACTCAAAGCCAAGCTTATTTTGTTTCCTTGGCACAGAATTTACATGCATGCCCAAATGGTAATTTTTGTTTATCAAACAGGGAAAGAACAGAGATACTCTAAAGCAGAATAGATGTGCCTATAAATTCTTTAGGGATTACAGTGTCTAACATATAGGGTCTGCCAGGAACCTGTTATTGCTAATATAATTTCATAGGGCCATGTATCCATCTGCCCACTCTCATGATTTTATCAAGAATCTCCCTATAGTAACATGACACTAACTTTTGACATCTGGAGATCACATGACAATTTACACTTTCCCTTATAAAGAAAAAAGCTCCCAAATTCACAAAGAAGATCTTGAAACCAAGAAAAAATATGAAAAGTAAATAAAAAGACCACATTTTTTAGAACTACAATGAAATTTGTCTCACCAGAGTCTGAAGGTCTTCTGTATGATTTCAGGCTGGTGATTAGTGCAAGCAGTTAAGGCTTAGCTCTGAGGCTGGCTCTGACCCCTGCAAATTTGTACAGAGCTGGGATTTAGGATCTTGGCTCCTGGTTTGACTAATCTAGGAAATAAAAGACATATAATAAGGAAGAAAATACTGCTGGAGAAGCAAGATGTCTAGCACCCAATAAGGGACAGAGATAAAAAAGAATAACCTGGTTTGGACAGATGAGCCCTCAGCAGAGACAGAAACGGTATCAGTATCTTGGTTGCAGTACACCTGGCTGTGGTCCTCACCAACCACAAATCGCTTTGGGATTCTTCAAGATAAAGAGACTTCCCTGAGTACCAGTTATCATTACTGCGCCATGCAGATCTGTTTTCACAGCTGGATGCCCTGATGCCCACAGCTACTGCTGCTTGAAGCAGCTCTCATTCAAGCCACCTGCCAATGCAGCTCCACAGATCAGCCAAATGCCAGGATTGAAAATGTTTCTATACTTTAAAATTAGTTTCTTTGCAATTTAAATTGGATATATCAGTCTAGCATTTGATGTCCTTAGTGACAGTTTGAAGGGCACCTCAAGGAAAGAAAACCCTGGCCAAACAACACTGGCATTTCATGCATTGACAATAAATCTGCTCATATCTTAATTTGCAGCATGAGAAAAAATATCAAAACTTTAGGAAAGGTAATTAATTTCTACTCTGATAAGAATCTCCTTTATAAATTAGAAAAACATTTCACTCTTCTCAGACTAAAACCATTAAGTACTGTTCTGAAAGAGCTTATCTCAAAACCCCTCTCCCTATTTCATTAGGTGCCAAGATTTAATCAGGCTGAGTCAGGTGAAGACCAAGGGGCAGGAGAGCCCTCCACAAAGGAGATAGGTAAAAATTCATACTTCCTGTTAGCCAGTTTGAAGTAAAAGGGAGTTGACCTGCTTTTATCCTTCCTGTGGTAATTTAAGCATTTGCATGTCTAGGAGTGACCTCTTTCCCCCTTCACAGAGAGTGAAGACTGGACGATGTTGCTTCAGAGGATGAGGAAGGCGCTTTTCCAGCTAGGCCTAGATAGACTCATCAGCTCATCCCATCTTCCTCTTAGCATCACAAATGTTAAGGGCATCAGATTCCAAACTGTAACACTCCTGTTGGAGCACTTCACAGACACATTGAGCTCAATGTGCTTGCACTTTCTGCCAAACTGGAGTTCAGTGCACCACCACAGGATCTGGAGATGGAGAGAGGCCCCACACGTAGAACTCTCTGTGATACCACACTGGTGGGAGCTCGGTGAACCCATGTCCTGGAGCAACTTGGAAAACAGCTGGTGCATCATTTTAATAAACTTGCAGCTTATGTTGTCTTAGTTGTATATGTCTGGATCACTGACTTACTATTCAGTCCATTTCTAATGTGTTACTGGAAACTGCACTGATATTTTTCCTGGTTTGGAAATGCAGCTACGTGTTATATTGCTTGCCACTCAGCATTTTTTCTCTGAATCATCATCCATTTCCAGGCACTGCAGTACCCTCTTTGGCCTTGTTCAGTTTGAAAGTTAACAGAGCTTTTATTCAGTGAGTGGTAGGGTCAAGTCACCAAATGAGCAGGATAAACTTTTTTTAACAAAAAAATCCTGAAAAGATAAATTAAATGAATGCTTTACCTTGGCTTTGGATTATTCCCTGAAACTCAACTAGGACTGGACCTGTAGGTGAATTTGTATGCAGTAACACAGATATGGCATTTAGGGGAGAATCCCATTTTCAGTGATTATTGTAGGAATGAGACACCATCTGTCCGCCGTGTCTGGGGGATATAGGGGAAGCTGTACCTGCTAGGACAAGACTGATCCTGTCCAGCTGAGGCACACATGCCTTCAAGAAGGCATGTGATATTTTTATCATAGACTGCCTGAGAGGAGGAGTTTTAGTTTCCAGGATAGTCTCTAGTGGTCTACCTTCACCAATTTGGTCTCTGTGGCCAGGTTAACTTACTCTTGATCCATTACACACCTAGGGAAAAAAAAAACTCCCTTATACCTCATGTTCCAGGAATACTGTGTGAGAATGCAACAGCAGAGTCCTGCCTCTCCCCATCACAATGCATAACCAGAAACAGCAGCCAAGGCACAAGTCCTGAGCAAGAGCTTCTAATTATCTCATGGTTATTCATAAGCAGCACTGAAGTCAACCATACGAACTGCTCCTACGCTCACAGATACTTTGCCGCATCTTATAGAGGGCTCATCGTTCCCAAAGGCTTCCAGGACTCAGTGTCTCAGCCTGCCTTTCCCCTACTCTGCCTGTACTGACAAGTGTTTTTTCCTTATCTGTATATTCAAAGGGGAAGCTAAGAATACAAAGGTTATTCGCTTCCAAAACCCTCTCTCCATGGACAGGTCTGCCGATGTCTCTGATGATGAATAGCACCATGCTGGCATGCAAATGTGCTAAATGTAACCAAGGAAACAGGGTCCTTACACTTCTCAGAGCATTTGCTGGAGGCAGAATAGCATCTCTGGTATCTGTATGCTGTCACTCACCTCTGGGAATGCAATGTAAAAATAATTACTTATATGTAATGAGGAATAGGAAAGAAATGTGTTGTATGTAAATATAACCAGACAGTCCTCTCAATCAGTGAACTGATTTGAAAGCCAGTGAAGCAGGATAGCAGGACAGATTTGGTTTTTATTCACAGTGGAAAACAAAGTAGAGTCACAAGAAATATGCCACTACTTGGGCCATCTAGGTAAAAATTTCTTTTTAGCAATTATCTGACCACATGGAAAGATTTAACATGCTGTGGGCATGATCGTGGAGGTATAATAATAGCATACTTGAACATTTAGGGAAAGATGCAAGCATCAGTGCTATCTTAAACAAAAAAAACCCCACGAATGACAAACCAGCAAATAACACAACAACTTGAAGTCTGATGCAACCTGAATAATAGAGGGGCTGATGAGAGGAATTGTGAGTTAATGAATAAAAGCTGAGGCTGCCCTAATGTGCCAGTCTTCCATCATATACCCAGGCAAGTACTTGTTGAAGGAGATTATCTGGAACATGAACAGGGAACATGAGCTGTGGAGGAACTTGAAAAGGGGTGAAATTTAAGCTTGGATTAGGGTGATGCTTATGGCCTCTGTGGATGCATCATACCTCTCATAGATTGCTGTTCTTCATGTTTTCCACCAAGTCCATCCCAGCACCAGACTATGCTTAGCAGTCCTTTTCCATCCTAACTGCCTCTAGCAAAGTTGTACCAGGACAGGATGACAAAAGAAACACACCTACCTGTGAAAAGAGCAGAATTAATTCCTTTTTGGGAAATCTGTGCTGTAGACATGATGTCAGTGTGAGCTAAGCTAACAATACTGGAGAGCAGAGTGGCACAGGGCAGAGGTAGGCAGCCACTTGGCAGGAGAGCCATGAAGGTACAGGGTCAGCATGCAGTTCTGGGGTGGCAATGGGACTGTGGGGAGGGGGCCATGCTGGAGTCAGCAAAGAGGAGAGAGAGGAGGGCAGCTATCTGATTGCATGTTGCAGATTCCTGGAGAGAGTAAGATCTTTCAGAAAGGCTGTTAATTAGAAAAAAACTGATAAGTTAAAATAAGCAAGCAGATAAACCTGATCCTCTTGTCTTTCCTCAATCCCTGACATTTGTCTCCTGCCTCTCTGGGTTCTTCATTAGGTACTTTCGTTTTATAGCTCAGTATTCCACTATGCTAATCCTGAATCCCAGTGAACATTCTACCGCTTGCTCAATGGACTGTAATATAAAGAATCTGAATCTGTATCTATGAATAGGACATGAATAAATGAAGAAAGAAATTTCATAATATCATTGGTAATGAATGGAAATATTCTAGCGGCTGCAAGTGAATTAGTAAAAAGTTTGGCCATTTAGTACATTTTGAAGGAGAACTGCAAAGCCTGGACATTCCCCCAAAGCTTCTGGAAATTCAACTGCAGTGTCTCAGAATGCGTATTGTAGAAAATGTCAGGAAAAAATGTCTTTCTTTTTTTTTCAGTATTTCCTTTAAACCAGCAATACCCCAGAAATACCTGTGGTATTTTCATAATTCCACTTTATCTCCCACAGATTCAAAAAAGTGCAAACATGTGAGAAAACATATAATTAAACCCTATTCCAAACCTCCAAAAAGTTTCATATTTGGCTCATTTGCACTTCAGGGGAAAGCTCAAGTTAAATGTTATTTTAAACATGTGTTGTTTGTATATCCTTATGGCTCCTCCATGACTTTTGTAAGAATCCATTGCACTTAGTACCAGCTCAACTTCTGGAATTTGTTTTTTTGCACTGTTTGGATGAACATATTGTGTTTCTCAATTCATTTTATAAATAGGGTGTTATACAGAACAAAGATACCTTTCTTATGTAGATGCTGACACACCTGGTGATAGCCATCAGGTTCCAATCCATGTCTCAAGCCGAACAACTGCACAACTGTATGACTCAAAAGTCTAACAATGTATAGTAATTTTAAATTTAGAGAATACTCAGTGAAATTCAGCACAGCCCAAAAACTAGTTATCTGTAGGTGCCAGATGTTTACCTAGGAGATCTACAAAATCAATTTGAGCTCCGAGTTCTGAATATTCAGGACAAAAAAGCCTCATGCGGCATTATGATGTCACTGAGTGCCACCAAGACTGGGTGCAGACTGACTTGACTGAATTTGGAGCAACGGGAAAACCACTTATCATCAGATATCATTGATGCCAGGATAAAATACAAGAAAGGTGGAATGTCGGCTAAAGACAATACATTAACCACTAGTGATCTATGAGTATAGGTTATTCTGTTACAGTATTAAAAGTACAGCTGGGAATCATTTGTCATTGAGAGAAAAACATTAATAATTTTATAAAAAATAATAACCCCAACATCATTGTCACTAAGAAAATCTTTGAAATACTATATAGGTAGACACTTGAGAAGATAAAAGAGACAAGAAGTATTTATTTCAGGAAAGTAAGGCAGACATATTTAGTGTAATGAATTGGTCTTAAACTGTGTCAGGGCAGGTTTAGGTTGAATATTAGAAAACAATTTTTTTAGAGAGAGTAATAAGACATTGGAATGGGCTGCTCAAGGAAGTGGTGGATTCTCTGTCCCTGGAGGTTTTCAAGATGAGATTGGATGTGGCACTCAGTGCCATGGTCCAGTAACCACAGCGGTGGGATCAAGGGTTGGGCTTGATGATCTCAGAGGTCTTTTCCAACACAGCTGATTCTATGATTCTATATCAGTAATGCCAAATGGGCTGCTATTTACTTCTTAATCCACCTTGGGCCATAGTACAGGAACATAAAAGTAACAAAGGAAATGTTAGAAGTCAAAACAATGTACACAGACAAAAACAATTACTTTTTATAAAAATATTTGTAAAGTATTGAATGATTTTAAGCAATTTTAATGAAGCTAGGCCTCAGATTTACATTTGAGGAAACCAGAACACAAGTAGGTGATTTGCAAAGACTGTATAGAAGGTTTGCATGGAAGCTGAGAAAAGACCAATTTTCTCTTTCCTCACTACCTCTAGAAAATTTAGAATTGAACTATAGAGTTACTACAAGATATTGTTGAAATAAGTTATATAGAACTTTTATCGGTATCCATTAAGAACTTTATATGAATAGTAAGTAAGATTACACTCAGTACGTGTCCATATGCTAGCATGTACATGATTTTTATCTCTTGTATACCATAGAAAAAGAGGTAGGAATTTCCCTAAGGAAAGAAATTCCAAGGAACCAATCCTATGGCATTAAGTACTCTACAATAATGGCCATAAATAAAAGCTGCTTAATTCATTCACAAAAAACATGCAATAAGTATTTCTGCAACTGTCAATAAATACAGTATGCACAGACAACTACACTGTGGAAGAGTGAGATTGAAAATGATCCATCATGAATCCTCTAAGTTAAAAGATGTCAGTTGCTCCCATTTTACCCAAATACTAATAATAAGAAGAGGAAAAAAAAAAGAAAAGATTGTTATCTTATGGAAGCAAAAAAGCAATTAAGTGTGGAAATAATTTAAGCTTTGGTAATACAACATATGTTTCAACCCCAATTTAGAACCAGTACTATTCTTACTGGTAAAGAAGGTACTAAGGAAGAAATTAAAGTCTATAATTAATGTTACAACATTACATTAACACACAAAGAATTTCTCTGGCAGGTCATACAATTCGTATGCATATTTTATTAAACTGTAAGAAATAATTTTCTGAGTGACCCTGATTTTCCTGTATGCTTTGATGTTTGAAAGCCAGCAGTATAGCCTATAAGTTTAAAGAAATTTAGAAAGAATTGCAAAGTTAAAAGGTGCTTTTGATGTTTGTTCTTTCTCTTCTATCACAAGGGCATTCAACGCAGAAGGAGTAGAAAACATTAATGCCTATGAAATTTCCATGGCCATCATGCTCATTTAACTCTTTCTAATCACGTAATATAAAAGGATGAAAAGTGTTATTCATGTAGAATGGCGCCAGGAGTTTGCTATCTCATTGCCCTTACTGTCCTCTTCCCTTATTGTCCCTGCACACATTGCTAGAAGTTACTACTTGCATTGAAAATAAGTACCTGCAGCTCTCAAAGTACACAGCAGTCTTTCCAGGTCAGATTCACACAATACCCCTTTGCCCTAGAAGAATCTCTGGTCACACGAAAAAGCATTGCCAGACAACCTTCACTCGTTTGTACAAACAGCCTCCTCATCCTCACCACCCAGACAACACTATCCACAATCATTCTGGACTGCAATGAGACACATCTGTATGGCGTAATGGTGGCATGTGGTGGAGAGTCAAATTTTTAGTTTCTTTCTTTCAAAGAAGGTTGAAAGTTGAAATCTAGCTGAAAAATGGGACCAGGCTGGCTGTGCTATGAGTATCTTCCCTTTGTCTCACTTATTCCCCCAATTCTTCAAGTTTTGTAGGAGCTGAGCCCATTTTCTGGCATCTAATTGAGGTAAAAGCGCAATTTAAGCAATAAATGAACACCAGAATTGCTGACATTCACACGAATTTCCCAAAGGACAGACATTCATTTTATGACTGATAAACCTGTATCCGTTCGAAACATTTCTATCCAGTAGCACCAGCTAGTGAAAATATTCCATAGAGTAAATGCCTTGGTAGAAATCTTTCAGTGTGGCAGTGTAAAAGCTCTGTAGCAAACTATATACTGGACTTTTTGGTGGTTTTTCTTGGAAGCATCCTAGGTTTTGAGCTGAGAAGGCACATGCAGCTAGTGAAGGAAAATATCTCTTGGAGAGATTTCAGAGAGAAATAAGTTTTAAAAACGATTCAAAAATGCCCGAGGAAAGGTTGTAAACCTAGCTCTGCCCTGTCTCCTGAGCACAGTGTTTCAAGGAGTCCCACCCATCTTGTATATTTAAGTGCAATTTCCCATTAAAATTGAAGAATCAGAGATAAAAGGGGTCATGGGTTATTTCTCTCTACATTGAACTCTATCCAGTACTTAAAAACAGCAAGGAGCAACACCCACAGGCGCTTGAAATAATCCCTACATGTGTGTCATGTGAAATATCATGAGATTGTAAAAAGCACATTTAAATCAATTAATCATAATAATAATTTCATAAAGCAGATTTCTCAGAAGTATTGATTTAAATTCCTGTTAAACTGTTAAATAAAATTACCTGGCCACCAAAGATGAGGTTTTAAGTCTCCCAGTTGTTGCAACAGTCCCTGTTTGCCAGCTGTATTGTAATAACTGAGAAGTTAACATCTCTGACTTTATAATTATTTGAATTTTAATGAACAAGATGAATTAAATCTTTCAGCTTAGCTGCTTATGCTGTGAACCAGCCTGAGTTCCTGAAAGATAAGAAATATATTGTGCTTATTCAACAGCTTTTCTGTGTGGAGAAAGAGGGAGGAAAAGAAGCCAGGTTTCTGTGGAATTTAAACTCATTATTAAAAAAAAGATGATAAGGGTAATTATGAATATGAGTTGTAGAATTAATTAGTGAGTTTTAGAACAGCTCCAAAATGAGAACATGTTTCTTTTACCATGTTCAGGGACATTGTGCTTTGTTAAAGGGGGGGTTTGTCTGGATTTCTCAAATATATATATATGCATCAGAATATAATTTTCTTCTAATCACAGTGGCCCAAAAATACAGTTGAAAGAGTGTGAAAGAACACATAATTTCTGCCAGCTTTCATTCTTTTTTTCTTGTTGCTGAAGCTTTTATCACCCTCACTGGTGATAAACATTTCACACAAAAAATATTGAAATCTTTTAAGTTTTTCCATTTCCCTCAGAATGAAAGGGATGCTGGTATGCTGATGCAATTTGCCAATAACACTAGCAAACTAAATGGGAGATAAGTAGGTGGTGAAGTTGGCTCATTTCCAGGCTGTAAATTTATTACCAGCGTGGTAGATCTTCTAGCCAAAAATATCAGATCTTCTGTGAACAACAAAATATAGAAGGCTATGAATATTAATATGAATCCATTTTCTTTTTTTGAATTCTGTATTCTGCAAGTAAAACAGACACAGGTGTATCATATACATACATACACACAAACACGTGCAAAGACTGACTCTCTTCATCCACACGGATGTTGCTCAGCATGGAAATTTACAACTCTAAGAGGGGGGTTAGCAACTACTTGGGGATTTAACCTCATTTCCATGCAAAAATTCCAACCAGTACTTAAATAAGGAGTTATTGATGAGCTAGATACATTTGCAGGTGTTTCTGTCCTGTACTGCTCTGCTCTTCCTGCCTTGTGCTTTACCCTGTTAAACACCAGGAGTGATGTTCTAAACAATAGGAAACGTAAGTCTCCACAATCATATGTCTTTAAACTGTGCATACTGCAATTCTTTGAGTGAGAATTACTATATTTTTATGTTGTTTTTTTCCTATCACATTTTTTTTTTCATGTGAGATTTTTAGCGTGCTGAACACTGAAAAATGCCCTCATTCCCCAGAATTATAAAAGAGTTTTGGAAGGGTAAAAGAGCCTCTCTGTCAAATACCTTTTAAGTTTGAATATTTTGATTTCCTGTGTAATTTCAATTTCGCTGTGAATGAGAACTATCTACAGTAAACAGAAAGCGGAACTGAAGTTTGCTGATATTATGGTCTGCCAGGAACAGGAGCTGTTATTGCAAGTCTGAAGAATTTTATACCTCTCTGATAGCTTGTATACCATCTGAATCTTATTAAACTGCTTGTGCTTGACCTGGAGTCTGGAGCCTGGAGCCTGAGAGGGGAACCTTAATGCTAATAACAAAATAGGTTTTAACAAACCACAGCTTCAAAGAGAAACAATATCAAATTGAATGACTTCTTGGAAAGGATTTTACTATCAGCAACGATAAACAAAATAAATAATATGCCACCAAAACCAACTGTGGACTGCTACATTTGTTTGTTTCAGCCTCTATTTTGACTGCCTGACTGGTCTTTGAGCTTCTTTATCCTGAAATGTGTGCCACGGCCTGATGCCAACAGTAACATCCCTGTTCCGCTCTCTGTGTGAAATACAGTAGGAGGTCAGCTTTAGAGGTACCTGGCAGAGCCAACATTGCATATACAGTGAAATTATTGAAAATGTGCAGATCAACGTACAAGAGAAAACAGAGCTACGAAACAGGGGGTTCCACAGCAGAACTACAGATTTTTTTTGTTCCTTTCCCTGCTGTAAAAGACATTCAGCCACTCATTGGCTAAAGTGACAATAAAACTGTAATTTGCACTTTGATAAATGTTGGTGTAGTATTCTGATCTGCCCCAAAAGACACGAAATTATAAAAACACAACAGAGAATAATCAGGAGATTTCCTAGTTCATAGCCCTTTATCAAAAATGGATCTACAATCCTTAAGCTATTTCAGACAGAATGGTTGTCTAGTATTTAAAAGACTTAATGCAAGGAAGAATGTATTTCTAAAGGTAAAGAAGATCAATCAAACACCTTCTGACTAACCGATCATTAAACAATCAACTTGATTTAAAATCTGGACATTAGTCCATCCATAGTTTTACCTCCTTTCATTCAAGAAATACTTGCTATTTATTCCCTGGAGGTTTCCATAATTCATGCTCCAGGTGTACTTAAAGCTGACAGACCACAATTTTACCAAGCTGTTATTAGGGATGATAAAGAATGCAGATATTCTGATTTTTCAAGCTGGCTGGAGTTCTAGACATCGAAATCAATAAAATCATAAACCAGGTTGGTTGAACTTTCAGTGAGATCAAAAGAGAAATGGTCACTGAAGTTGTCAGAGGATGTCTGTGTGTGTGTCTTTGTGGCTGCCTGGTTCCACCTGCCATAGTGCCCCGATTTTTGGACACTGTGGGTCCTGCCAAGAACGGGAATGACTTTAGGTAGTGCCTGTGCAATGTGCCATCACATCTTCAGACTATGTATAGGNTCCCTTCCCCGCCTTCTAAATATAATTAGTTCAGTTTACAAGCCCAAATACTATTATTACAGATTACCCCTGCTGCAACTTCCCCCTTGCATCAGAACAGCAAGCTGCGGTTCTTTCCTCCTGCCTCCCCAGCATCGGCAGGAGCGGATTAAGGCACTCTGCCGGGGCACGGATCCCTGCTCAGCTGCAGCCGGGGCACAGGTGGGGACCGGGGCTGAGCCGGGGCGGGCAGACGTACCGGGAGAGGTGCCAGCCGCCCTCCCGGTGGGCTCGGCTGCCTCCCTTGGCGCCGACATCAAGGGCTCAGGAGCAGGGGAAGGCGAGATGGAATCCTGCTGGGAGAGGGAGGAAGGAGTAATCCATCGGGCAGACTGCGCGGGGAGAGGCAGCAAAGGAGCACTGGTGAGCACCGGGTAATTTTGGTAAATCTGGGCACCGTTTTAAACCTTAATCCATTCCTGATCACGAGCAGTGAAAGCAAAGATATGCCGATGATGAGTGAGAGGGAAACAGAATCCCAGCACAGACAGTTTTCTGTTTGGTATTAAACATCCCATAATCAAAACTGAATTGACAGACTGGCAACCCTGGAGTCAGAATTCAACAAGTATGTTGCAATTTTGGAGCTTTTGCTTTGCTTTCCGGACCAAATCCATATTTTTGTTGGTAAAACAAGCAGATTGGACTCAGATGCATGACAGCACTACATTATTGCATTACATTCAAGCCATAGTTCATTTTCTCCATGCATTGCTGCAACTTAAATATCTAAATGTCTCAGGAGATAACATAGGAACCATTGGATAAAAAAAGTTTTAAATAACATTTCATTTTCAATGTGAATTTTCAATTTAAAGATATAGAAATAAACTTTGTGGCCCTGAAACTGGGCAGCAGGAACTCAGTAAATCTTGACAAGCAGACTTACATTTTTGAAGTGGGCTGTGGGAAACTTCTGAATATTCCTTTTCAGACACAAACTATTACAACAAACCCTAAACCATTGTCTTCTATTAGTGGCTTTCATAACTCTCTAATTTTACATTTCAATGAGGAAGTGAGTATTAAAACCTCAGCCTAGTAAGAGCAGTACAGTCCTGATTTACATGCCATTTATACTCTTTAATATTTATTTTTCCAAACATCATATTTTCTGAAATGTTGTTTTGAGTGCCAGTTTTCCCTCCCAGTGAAGCTGGAGTGCCCTGGAGTGTTTAGGAGAAGTGTGCAACAGCAGTGCACACTGGTGCTGGGCTACACAGAGCCAGCTGAGACACCTTCTGCCATTCGTGGGCATTCACTGAATTATGTGACCACCCACAGAATGGTGAGATACTTGTGAACAAGAAAGAGCACCTCTCCCTGCTATACAGCTTTGCATTTGGATTTCCTGTGTAATTACAATTTACCTGGTAATCAAAACTGTCATCAGAAAACAGAAAGGGATTTATGATCTGTTATCTTGTGCCGGGAACAAGCGCTCTTCTTGCATGTCTGAAGAGACTTGTACTTCTGCAACTTCATAAATGAATCTTGTTAAATTGCTTGTGACCAAGTGGAGAACTAAGGTTGATTTTCATGCAAAGCCTCCAACATTATCACTAAGACAGTCTCTTCAGCACCAAGCAGAGTGGCTCTCTTGTGGTACTCAGTGATGGGGCTATCACTAAGGCCTTCAAAGTGCCTTTTTTACTAAACAGTTCCTGCAAACATTCACCTTAGCTGTAGCACAGCGGGGAAGCACTTAGCCCAGGAGCCTTAATTTTTCACTGTTAGCTGAAAAGCACCAAGTGAAGCTTGACTCAGGCATTTAGTATTTTAGCACATTGTAGGTGAGACATCTTGCTCTCATCTTGGAGCTTCATTATTTATTAAATCAGGAGAGGAACAAAGCTCCTTCTGGCTCACTTCCCTGCTTCCCACCTTAGCTTGGGGGCAACTTACCTTCCTGCTCCTACTGCTCTGCAAACGTGGTAAAAACATTCCTTAGACCCTACAGCTCAGATCTGATTCATTCCTATAGCAATCTGCCCTTGGGGAGCAAGGTATCTGCTATCTCTCATTTCTGCAGAAGTAGCAAGGTGATCTCCCAGTGCTGCCGACCCCAACAAGTCTGTATGAGAAAGCTGAAAAAAATGCATACACTTATTTCTTTCTCCTTCTGCAATGGATGCTGCCTTTCAGATTCCTCTTTTCTTACAGAAACACAATTCAGCCAGAACCCAGTTTCCCACAACACTTCCCAGTGCCAAGGGACTGATGCCAATGCACCTATTCCTAGTAAATAATTTCCTCCTGACAGTTTACCAGACACGTTTCCCTCTAAAAATCTCCAGCCACCCAGATGTACAAATTTTACGTGGGGAGATTTTGATGGGTTAAGAAGAAAGAGATAAAGATGAAAGGTTCTCTATTTTGCAGGTATCTGGCCCTTTCCATCATGAAATGGTGTGTCTGCAGGGGATCTAGCAGCAGACCTTACATCCAAAACATGCCATCATCTTTTTCCCATTCTATTCTGGGCAAGTCACTCCTAATCTCTACCTTCAGAAGATTATTACCTTTTCTTGCCCCAGCTTCACAGCAGTGTTGCATTAAAGCACTGATACTGCAATATTGGAGCAACCCTCCAGTGAAGCTCCATGAGATTAAAAGATAAATAAATATGACAATATTAATCAGGGCATCTTTTACATAGAAATAATAAATGAGTTAATAACCGACAATACTAAGCCACATATTTAGTACTTTTTCTCTGATGATCTAGAATGTATCTAGGATTTTAAATGAAATCCAGATGAATCAGAGTTTCTCTTCTTGTTTCAAGGTGGATAGATGTTGATGAACAACTAACCTGGGTGTCTTTGCAAAAAATCATGTTACAATACAGATTGAAGGACACAGAATGAATTGTTTTTTTCTGGGAATCATTTCTGAACTCATCTGACCACAGTGAAGTACCATGAAGGTAATGAATAATAAAGAAATTTATCTTTTGTTGTTGTTTTGTTTTGTTTAATTATTTCTGCCTTAATCTAAGTATATTATAACATCTGAAAATCTGTTACTAGCATCTCATTCTGACAGCGTCTTTGTTGTGTGTTACTCAGTTGAAAATGAATTACAAGAGTCTTGTATTAATTAACAAAAGCAACTATTTCATCAGCTTCACAGATGTTATAACACACAAAGTGCAGAAGGTACCTCTTAAAACACCGCTGCAGAATGGCAATTTATATCTGGTTTTCACTTAAAAATGTATATCGAGCCTTTTCTATCTTTGGGGCATATCAAAGATATCTCACTTGCTTCATTTTGATTAGAATCAGAAATAATACTATATGACATCAAAGGAAGGTAGGAAGGTGCAGAGACTGAGAACACCCAATGCAGAATCTCGGCAAGATGTGTCAGTGTTTCAGCAATGTCCTTCGCTTTTAAAAAGTGATGGCTATATCTTATATACAGGTGACATCTCTTTCTATATAATTGGCAGTTTGGTGAGAGTCACGATATATGTGAGATCCAGTTTAGGCAAAGCAAAATGGTCTGGTTGTCTAATTATCACTAAATAATTAGAATAAGTTAAGAAATTGTACAAAGCACCTGTGATAAAGACCATACATTTGAAAGCCCACTCTAGAACTTTGCAATACCATCAAATGTATTGTAAAAACCAAAATGTTTTCTCTGCTGCTCAAAACTGTTTTACCTCTAGCTCTGGGTGAACCTGGGATGATGAAAAAATAAAACCAATTTTTCTTTCTCATTAAGAAGAACATGACATCCTCTAACCTGGATTAAAATTAAAAATTTGGACTTGAAATTTAAATACAAACATGAGAATGGGTGTGGCTTTGGCCCAAGGCTTCTTTTCAGACATAGCTCACAGTATTTAGATAACAGAAGTCTGTAAAGAAATGGAATGCTCAAAATTAATTTATCTACAAGTTATTCACCTGGAGTCCTCATAACTGTGCTTTATTAAATCATGTCGCATAGTGTGGTGATTTTTGAACAGAACTGTAAGGTTTTGAAACATTTTTGAGTATTTTTTAAAATAACTATTTGTATATGTGCCTGTGTTTCAAAAAGTATACATTTCTTGAAAAAAAGTGTCATTATAGGTGTCCCACAAATCAGATCCAACAGAGCTGTTACACATCATGTGACACCACTGCTTTTCTGTAGCATATCACCCACAACAGCTCTTACTGGGAAGAGAATATCAAGGTTTTCCAAATGTTCCCTATTAGTTTCTGTTAACTGACAAAACTATTGTTGTTGTTAACTTTAGGGTTACATATTAGATCATAATTAGTCTTGTGAATGACAGTAGGTACCTCTTAAAACATGCAAATTGTGTAGATGATGGCTTACCTCTGATAAACTCTTTTTTAATCTGCTCTGAAAGTGAAGTAACTTCCAAATGCCTTTATGTGTGAAAGGTTTCTCCTTTTTATTTGATTTTTTTTTTATTATTGGTTACATGAAGAAATTTGTAGGGGATGGAACCATGAAGGTGCATTTAAAAATGTGTTTAAAAATGCATGAGTCCAAAGTGAATCTAGAATGAGAGCTGACACCTTATTCTTAGTTAGCTCAGCCTGCAGTGCCTCTGCAATGCAAAATTCTCTCAGTAGAAAAAACCTGCAGCAATGCCATGACACAGAAGGAGGGTTACAGGTGATGTTTTGGCTTTCTCCATTAACCCATTTCTATCATCATCAGAGTCAAAGTGAAAAAGTTCTATTTGGATATATTGCCCATCCTCAGCTTGCAGTTCTTGTTTTGCCTTTTACACTTGGACAAGGTGATTCAGAGAATTCCAGAGTATGACGTCATAAATTTACGTTTTGCAGATGCTGGAGAAATTTGTATCCGATGTTTCTATAACCTCACCTTCATAAAGCTTTATTCCTCCTTGCTGAGATATTCTGACTCTTAAATTAACACAGTTCCGTTTAGATGCCATCTAAAGGGCACTGCAGTCTCCACATCAGTTTCTACATCAGATTTTCAATCCCTTCTCTTGGCAATTGCATAAGAGGAATATAAACGCTACTGGATCAGACCTAGGACCTCCCTACCCCAAATTCACAATTTTGATGCTGCTAGGACCAAAAGCTTCAATTAAAGATTCAAGAATGGGAGATTTACAAAGGAGGTTATCTCTCATTTAAAGTCTATAGAAAACAACCGGTCAAAATCTTTGAACACAGGACATACAACTTCCCAGGCTCAAGTGAGTTCAATGGCTGTACTTTTAAATGTGACATTCAAAAGACTTATAGTCTCTGTCCTCTACAGCTGTGATTTTTCTTTTTATTTCTGTAAATATTTTCCTTTTTTGTATTTTTCATCTACACACAACAGCACATATTTCCATAGGTTATATGCTTGTTAATGCAAGATATTTCCTTTAAAGCCTTTATGTTTCCTGTATTTCTTCTTTATTCAGTATATCTGCTCTTGTACTTTTGGAAATCAATATAAATTCTGCCTGTCAATTGTTTGAGAGTCTTTTTATACATAATTACTCTATTCATTATGGTCAGTTGAATTGGTCATTACTAAATAATCTTTTCTTTTTATTAGTAATTTCTCCATTTTGTTTTTTGGTTTTACATGTTATTTGTTTCTGTGTAACCTTCTAACTTTCTAATAATTCTTTTTTTCCTATATATATAACCCTTTCATCTCCTGTCTGCCTATGTCTCTTTTGATTTTTTTTCTGATCAGAAATTATTATAACTGCTGCAAGAAGGCTTTTTTCAAAACACAGAAACTTCTAATGATGTCTTAGCACAAACTCCAAGTATTCTTTTGAGATATGATGCTACAATGAATTAGAGCCCAACCTGATACATGAAACATAAAAAAGTACTCCTTTCAGTCTGTGTGATCTTGCTGTTGGCCACATGGAACTGTTTGCCATAGTACTGTCAATTTGGATATGTTGTGAGTTTCCCAGAGTGTTCCATAATCCTGCCAAGTTAAACAATTTTGTGCATATGAAAATTGTCTCAGGTTTATATATTTACGTCTTTTCAGTGATTTATAACTATGTTCTCCAATTTATTTGTTCATTATAGAAGCCTCATGCAATAAATTTGATTTCAACCAGCACAAAGGAGAACTCCTGCATGCACCTGGAGAAGGACAAGTCCATGCACCACTACAGACTGAGGTCTGGAAAACAGCTTTGCAGAAAAGGACTTAGATGCCTGGTAGACAGTAGGTTGAACATGAGCCACCAAGCACCCTGCAGCAAAGAAGACTAAACCTGGGTTGTGTTAGAAGAATTAGAGCCAGGAGATCAAAGGAAGTGATTACCTCCCAGTGTTCAGCACTGACAAGACCACATCTGGAATACCATGTTCAGTTTTGGGCTACCCATTACAAAAAGTCTAGTAGATGGTCACCCATATGAAGGACTAGAGTTCAAGGTGCAAAAAAAAGCCTGATAGTGTAAAGTTTTGTTCTTTGTTGAAAAGAGCTGGTTAAAGGAGATTATATTGCTGTTTTCAGCTTTGTAGCAGGAGGGCATGAAGGGCATAGAACACATAGACATGTTTTTCCCAGGAAAAAGAGAAGGTGCAATGGACAAAATTGCAGCAAAGGAAATTCTTAATAACTAGGAAGTGTCACCTGATGCTACACGACACCACAGGGACAGATAAGTTCTTTTAAAGATCCTTGGTAAAATGAGGATGGCCACAGTTTTGCATTTTACTTAGAGCCTTGTTATTATATAGAGCCTTTAGCAATCAGCATAGCTTATCATTACATAGAAGTTCTAGCAATTATCATGGCTTTTCTGCTGCCTAACATTTTGGTTACCTAGACTTTTCAGTCATTTGGACTCTCTGTAAATCAGGTGAAACTTAATAGTCAGCACAGGTTGCAATAATCACAATCTAGACTCTGACTTTAAAAATTGTCTACTCAGAGATGTCAGAGGAAGAAGGATGGAGGCAGTGTTTTGGTCCTCTAGCTGATGGTAAGGGTGCTCTCCCTTCCCCTTCCATCACAGTTTGACCATCCCCTGTATCACAGCAGGGAACATGAAGGCCTTAGCAGTCCAGCTGCTGTTGGATCCACTTCAAAAACAAATATATCCACTCTCCTTGAACAACTGTACCTTAAATATCTTCTCTTTATCTCTCTGTCTCTTGTACCACATTGATTCTTCAGTGTGATCCATGACAGTTGTTCCTATCATTCGTACCCATTTGCTATCCAGAGTCAGAAGTAGCTGTGTCACCTTGAATCTGGTGCAGTCCTTCCCCTCACCATTCTAGCCCAAAATCATTCCTCACATTGCATTTTTCTGCTATGCCTCTGACAACAAAGGGAAACAAAACCTTGTCCCAGGAAAAGGATGACTCTCTACCAATTTCCAAGGGAACACTCTGCAAAGACACAAGCAAGAACACAAAGTTGTGTCACCTCCGTGATGTCTGTCCTCCAATCACTTCTCCATCCATATTTCTTCATTCTGGAAGCTGAGTTGTTATCGCAATTTTCTCAGAGTTCCCAGAAGATCAAGGCTGTAGTGCTTACCAGGGTACCTGGTGTTGGAGGTATGTGACATGTAGAAGTTGTTATAGCTTTTTTATCATTGACTGAACCTTTGAATCACAGGAAGTCAATCTCCATGTAGCAGAAAGAGCCACTGCTTTTGGTCTCAGGTAACCTACAGAACATGTATAAATAAATCCATTTCTTAATATCTTGTGAAGACTTTATTTACATCATTTGTCTTTTTTCTTCCTCTAATTATGTATAGTTATAATCTGATTCATTTGAAGACTTCTCTTTTCAAATCTAAATAACTGTATCATTTGGTCTAATGAAAGACACCGGCTCTGTCTATGAAACCCACACAGGTATAACAGATTTCAGCTACTCATGTAGCTGTAAAACATAACATTCATAAATAGCTGGCAACAGTCTACAAGACTACAAAATTCACATCCAGAATGGAATTTGTCCTAAATTTGGGTGGTTTCAAACAGGATTTATAAACTAATGTGTTTGAGGGAAAGAGTTTCTTATATAGACAGTTTATCAAATTCAGCAGTTGCACATGATTCTTTTTTTTTTTCTCCAAAGTAATGTCTGTCAGCAAACAATTAATCAGGTTTGTTTGGAAAAATTACCCTTTCATTTTCTTCCACAGACAGGTTATTTAGATTGTTCCAGAAAGAAATATCTTTGCTAACTGGAACTATTCAAATAACAGGATTGCAAGTACTTTAACAGAAGACCTAACTTAATATGAAATCTTTTCTAACTCTTCTTCAGATAAATGGGTTTCATCCAAAACTAGCTGCAATTTGTTAATGACTTTCAATTGTGAACCTCAAGTTGCATTCCTTACCCCTTTTATTCCATTCTCTTTATATGTAATCCTTGGCTCCAAGAAAATGTGTATCACTTAGGAAACAAAATGCTGTTTAAATATATCAAATGATCAAAAATTAATGTTAACTTCAATGTTCAAAACAAGACAAGTAATTTCATTTCTTCTTTAGACTGTATCTCATATTTGGCATCACATCAGTGCTTTTTAAAAGAATAAATGTTACGGTCAAAATATCTTCTCACTGGAGAAAAATGTTGCCTCAGAAAAATCTCAAAGAGGATAAAAAAGGTCATTTACTGGGTATAAATATCCATAAGAGATAATTTTTTTCTTTTAGTTGTAGCATTAACACTAGTTTTCGGAAATAAAATACTTTTATTTCTGTGAAGCATGTGCTTTAGTTCACTGAGGGCAGTGTGATAATGCTGAAACCCCGTGTTGGTCCTGACTGATGGTGTTTGAATAGAGGAAAAGACATCATCTGTCAAAGTAGAGTCTATCATGCCTTTTACTATATTTTATAGCTGGCTTGTATTCAACAAATAATCCAAAACATGCACAAAGAAAAACTGGGAGCCAGCATCTTGAAATATTACCTATTTCCAAGAAATGTTTTAGAATATAATTTTCAGTTATCCCTTGTCAATGATTGATTGCTTGCTATTGACCATGTGACTAATGATAAGCATGATGAGTTGACACTGGATTTCACACTACTTACAGCTTGTATTGCTTGTTTTGTCACTCAGAAGTATCTCTGCTTATTGTATCACTCACACAATAATTTATTTGCAGCACATAATAGCAGAGTTAAAAGCAGACATTCCAGACAATTATACTTTTTAGTGATAAGTCAAGGTTATTTTACTTGATCCAAAGTAAAGAATTTCCTAGCTCAGAAATGATATATATGCGACCTGACCCAGAGCATACCAAGTCAGACAGCTGAATGATGCAAAGCAGACAATGAAGCCTACACACGCATTTGGAAAGAAAAAGCTACTCTAAGAAATAATGAAAGGCAAAAATGTTTAGGATCTTGGTTCCCATTCCTTAATTTGCTTCACTGTTCTCCCCAATTAATGTAACAGGAAGTATATTTAAGTGAGCTTTTCAAGGGATCATACAGCACAAGGTCCACTTGACTCTGGGTATAACCATCTATATATTCATATCTTATTCATATATATTCATATCTTGCCTTGATAGTGCTCATATTTAAGGCAATTGTTACTTAAATGCTGTTTAAGTGTGAATCGAAGTGTCATATGGAATGTCTATCACAACTATGGTATATGGGCACCTGTTGGGGCACTGTATTTGAACAAAACAAAAACAGACAAATAAGAGACAGAAGAAAAAATAATAAGATCTTTAGAAAGCATGACTGACTTTTGGGGGATGATTAAAAGAATTTTGATTTATTAGTCTAAGACATAGAGATCTGTGAGGGCCACAAGAACAGTCTTCCGAGAACACAACTGCTCTCTGAGGGCAGAAGGGGCAAGAACAAAACAAATCTGTTTATTTTGCTGTAAAAAGATAAAAGACAGAGGTAATGAAAACTTTCTAAATGACAAAAGCAGGCAATCATTGCAAAAGAAAAAAAAAAAAAAAAAAAAAAAAGGGAGGTGAGGTATCTGCTTTCAGAAGGTTCCTTAAGGGAAAATTTAAAAAGCCACAAGTTATTCAGGGATAAACCATAAATATCCTGACTCTGTGCAGCTGGCTAGAGTAGGTCATCTTGGTTAATGGTGTTAAAGCTAATATTGTGTTCCAGTATGGCCACTGAGGAGAGAAAAGTGAAAAGCACAAGCACTAAGGCAGACAGTGCATTCAGTGGAGGTGTCCAGAAGGACCCTCACCGTCAGCCTAGTTCACATAAACAAGACAAAATTGGCTGTACCTGACCAGACCTGAAACTTACCCTGCACCATGTCCTACCTCCAGACACAGCCAGAGACACATAAGAGCTGGACAAACTGGCTGTTCCCCAGGGCACTGGCAGACCTGACTTACCCACCCCAGTATCCGGAGGCCCCCCACCCTACCCACAGCCCAGAACCCCATTTAGACCCCCCCAGGACCACCTTGCCTCAGTGAATCCACATCAGGACTGGTCTCCATCTCCCACATCCCTGCCCTGCCCAGCCGTAAGCCCCCCCTCCATGGGAGCCTTGGTCTACACATTCACAAGCACGCAGTGGTGGCCCTCCCCCAGACCACTTTTTCATTTTTCAAGGGTTTTTTCTGACCAGTTAGAGAGCCATAGAACTGGGAACAAAGAACAGAGGTTGTACTTGGAGGGGATGAGACCTTTGGGAGGCAACGGCTACATATTTGTAAGTTATGATTGATTACAGGCTAAACATGAGGACTCTGTACAATGCGGCATCCAAAGTGCTCTTTGAGCCCTGGATAAAGAAAAAAGAAGAGCTGGGAGCAAAGAAAACATTCAGCCTTTGTGGGCAACTCTGGCAAGATCAGTTCTGGAATATCAAGTTCATTTCTGGTATCTACATTAGAAAAAGGGTGTTGACACTTGGAGATGTTACAAAGAGAGGCCACAAAAATAACTTGAGACTTTAAATAAATACCTTATTGAGAATGTTTTAAAGATGTTCATCTCTTCAGCTTGTCAAAAGAAAGATGCAGGAGTTACCTGACACTATTCTTTAAGCACTCACCAGATGTTAATAATGTGCTCCTTAACCTACCAAAGAAAAATGGATCAAAGGCCAATGGTTGAAACAGAACTAGGAAGAACATATCTTAGAAGCTATGGGAGATTACTCCTTGGAAAAAGTTGCCAAGAAAAATGAAGGATTCTCCATTTCTTGGTGTCTGAGAATCAAAACAGAAAACCTTTCTATAAAATAAACCCAGGTGGACAAATAAACATACCAAAGTTCTAAATGGGTGAAATTCTCCATTTGAATTATAGAGAATTTCAAAATATGATTTATTTGACCTTAATTTGTGCATTTCTCTTAGGCAAAAATCCACAAATAATATTTTTCAATTCTTTTATTTGCACTTCAACTGCAAAAATCTGGATTTGATTTAAAGATGTGATAGAAAGAGCTACTAAAGAAACAAAGCAATATGCTAAATCTATGTATTAAACATGTTCCTATACCAGGACTGCAACTAGTTAACAAAAGCAAATTTTCTATATCTTTGGTTCATATCAAATGACCAACTTTTTAGCTTAGGAAAAAGTGGTAAGTATTCCCATACATAATTTCTAATTCTGAACCCCCTTAATTGGCACTTGTGTAAAAAAGAAATCTCTTCAGATATATCAGACAGACATATCTGATAACGTCTTCCACTCTGGCTGTGTTTCCCCTAGAGCAGCTATAGCCAGTCCAGATGGAGGGCTGGAGGCTCTTCCCTTTTTTGATTGAGCAACCCTTCTCTCCCTTTGATACAGCTTGTCAAACCATGAGGAATGTAATGGCAGCCTTCTCAGAAATGTGTCACTAGGAGACATCTAGAATCAACTGAAAAAACTGAGCCACACGTTCCACTCACTAGTTATAAGAATTCCACTATTTCTACAGGCAGCTGGGAAAAACTGGTAGTTTCTGAACTTAGTTTACCTTCGCATAGTCTTTTGACTACCAAGTGTACAGGATGGTGTAGGTTGTTAGCAAAGTGAATGGCTTAGGGATACTGGGCTGGGTCAGGCAGCCCATATCAGACCCCTCCACAGCATCAGCAGTATTACCCTACCCTCTGATTTTAACCCAGAGAATATATGCAGACACTTCTCTGCTCTCACATTGGAGCTCTGTGCAGAAAAAGAACCACTTTGTATGAAGCAAAAATTTCCCTCCTCATCCCTGCCTACTTTTTCCAAACGTCCTGCACTCATCCATTAAAGTGGCACCTTTCCAACCATACCCTGGCCATAGGATTACAAACTTTCCAAAATCTGCAGTGGAGCAGAGGTGTGATAATAAACATTGGCATCATTTGCAATAGTTTTTTTTCTGAGAAGAAGAGAAG
>NW_020955577.1:467100-468470 GCF_003031625.1 Empidonax traillii
TCCCTCCTCATCCCTGCCTACTTTTTCCAAACGTCCTGCACTCATCCATTAAAGTGGCACCTTTCCAACCATACCCTGGCCATAGGATTACAAACTTTCCAAAATCTGCAGTGGAGCAGAGGTGTGATAATAAACATTGGCATCATTTGCAATAGTTTTTTTTCTGAGAAGAAGAGAAGATACCCTTCAGAACCATGAGGGCTTTCTGGTTATCTTGAAAGCACATGGAAACAAAAATAGAATAATGGCAGAGTTATACTGCATAGCAACAGTATATCAGTTTTTCTACAGGCTCCTTATGAACTGGACATAAATAGCAGCAAAGGGTGCTATTTAATGCGTATAAAGCATTATCATATGAGTGATCAAGTTGAGAAAATAATGCAATGTTTCTTTTATTAAATTATAACGTATTTATCTTATATTCCATTCTGAGGAAAATGTGTTTACATTAATATTGTTTAATTATAATATAATCCCTATTTGTCAAAAAAATTCATTTTTTGACTCTGCTGTGTGTAGGTACCAAAGTATAAATACCTTTGAAGATGCAGTAGAGAAGTAACAATATATGCTCTGTCTACATTTCCAAGTTGTTTGTTTGATAAAGGGCATATAAACTGACAGTCTCAAATGTTTTCAGAGAAGAAGTGGACTCATTAGTGTAGTATTTCCAAAAGCATTGCTGAAAACTTTACTGAGATGTTTTATTGGGCTTTTTTTCCCCATGCTCTTATCCTGAACATTACTTGTTTATTGAATAAAAGCATTTACAATTTAAAAGTTGAGGTTCTAATTATGGCAGACATTCTTCAAAAATTTAAAAAACTATAAACACCTGAGGACCATGAGAAATCTGGTGATGTCATTACTTTTTAAAAAATATTCGTAACAGTGTAAACACTAAGGCAGACCGTGCATTCACTGGAGGTGTCCAGAAGGACCATCACCATCAGTCTAGTTCACATAAACAAGACAAAAGTGGCAAACATAAAATATGCATGTTTGGTATATGAATGAAGACCAGTTCTGAGAATCCCAATATGGCTATTAATTTCAGGAGTTTTCCCATGACTGTTTCAATCTTGAGGAGTCCCCAGCAACCCTGTTATGTTTAAGCTTTAGTAAGTGCTAATCATGAAGTTATTTTTACTCGCAGTTGGGTTTATTCTTACCAATACTTTTAGTAACATTGTTTAGTCCAACGTGACTTTTTTCCCTAAGGAGATTTTACTGAAAAAGCATAAAGCAGCAGAACTGTAGCTTTGCACACCACAGGCCACCTTTCATCCATCCCCTCCCTCCGATACACAAAGAGCAGTATAGACAGACACTGAAATTACCCAAACACAAACCTAGTGGGTTCCATG
>NW_020955577.1:468755-490925 GCF_003031625.1 Empidonax traillii
ATTGTTTAGTCCAACGTGACTTTTTTCCCTAAGGAGATTTTACTGAAAAAGCATAAAGCAGCAGAACTGTAGCTTTGCACACCACAGGCCACCTTTCATCCATCCCCTCCCTCCGATACACAAAGAGCAGTATAGACAGACACTGAAATTACCCAAACACAAACCTAGTGGGTTCCATGGGCTATGACTATTCCTAAAAACATTGTTTTGCCCTCTATTGTGGGAAGCCCTATGACTGTGCTTGAGAGCTCTGGATCATCATGTCTTAAAATTAAGAGATCACCCATGAAGTGAATAGCAATAGGAATAAATGAAGCAGTTACAATTTCTAGCCAAGGATTAAATTCTTTACTGGTATAACTCCATTAGCTGTTCCTTCACAAAAATCAACACAGCTAAATGAATTGCAGTAGAAGTGATGTCCACTGTGAGATGATAAATAAGTTACCAAATAAATTTTTAATTAGCAAATTGTTTGCAGCAAGATCTGTTCTTGCACAACAGCAAAATACCCAGTCAGTACACCACACATATATTAAAATCCTCAGCAATATTAGAATTCAAAATGTTTTATGTCAATTTTGGTTTGGGTGGCAACAAATTATGACTTCACTCAGCGAGAAAACACTTCCTGCTGCTATCTCTTAAAGACTGCCTGTAGTGTTCAACTATCAGCTGCTGCATCACACAGACTAGAAGGTGACCAATGGAATGTGCAAGGAGAGATTAGAATGAATTTTTGACGTGTGCTTTCATTTCATAAACTCAAGTCTCTGCAGATGCAAGTTTGTCATTTGTTATGTGTTTTTTTTTCAAAGGCAGTTTTGTCTTATCTGATGTTGAAACTCTTCCATGAAGCTTTGAACACTGAGGCATAAGAAAGAGAAATCAGTTGGAAATTTGTTCATGTCTATCTCTGTGCTTGACATTTCTTCACTGATAAGGTACAGCTAAATATTGACTTCTTAGTTAAGTTCAGATTAGCTGCCTGGTCCATGAACATTGATTGTAAACCATTATCTTTTATTCATTTATGGGCCCCAGTGCTTTCTTAAGGAAAAAAAAAAAAGGATGGACAGGTAAAAAAAAAGAAGACATAAGAAAGAAAATAAAATGGAAAGAAAAACTGTGTGTGATTGTGTGTAAAGGTGTCATTAAATTCTGCTAGGAAAAAATATAAATGCTCTTGATGTTTACTTTTAAAACCCCCCTTTTTTCATTCTAACAGTCACCCTGCAAAAGTAATTTTTGACCCATTTGAGGAAAATTTCAAACCAAGATTACCACCAGGACATAAAACTGGGGAAGATATTAAAGATTCTTCTATCATTAATTAACTAAATGCAAAATCTGGCATTAAATAAGCACTATTGAAAGTGCTGCTCTATATGAGCATAGTGGTACTGCAAATTCCATTCAATTATCCCAGCATCCTGTCCCAATCCAGTCGAATACTTTGGGTATGTCAAAAAAAGAGAAGAGAGCAGGATGATGATAACATTTTGATTTTTGAACAGCCTTTGACCAAGTGCCTCCCAAGAGTCTCTAGAGGAAATTGAGATCATACAGTACAAGGCAAAGTATGCTCATAGATAAGACATTTTCTAGGAGAAAAAATCCAAATTGAAGGAACAAATAGAAAAATTTCAGTTTGGCAAAAGTTGATCCATATGGACTTCTGTGATTCTGCTCCAGAGAGGTGGTAGAGAGGAAACATGGCAAAGGAGTTCACTACTTCATCTGCCAAGGGATGTCTCTGTGAATTTTGCAGCCAGCTAGAAGAGATTAGGGTTATGCACACGTGGATTTTTCCTGAAGAAGCTATTGCACACTCACTTCACACAATTCAGTTACTCCCATCTAATTTCCAAGTGTAGACAAGTATTTAACTTCACTAGGGCTGAAGCTGGAACAACACAGATACCGTGGCTGCCCTGAGCAGGCGAGATGCCTGTTACCCTCAGGTGCCAGGAGGAGGAGAGGAAAGGGGTGATAGAGAGAGAGGTCTGGATCAGTGGGGCAGTTAGCATTAATGTTGACAAAATCTATGTCTTTTCCTCCAAGATAATAATCAGCCCTGATCTGGGCTAATAGTGTCAGCTAATTAGAACATGCATATTGGCTTTTATAACTTGAACCCTGATGGGCAGTGCAGACAAGGAGTTAAGTTTAAAATTTTTGGTCAGCATGTGGTATCTCTGTGTGACCTTAAAACACTAAAGGAGATTGTGGTAGTGGAAAAGAAGCTGCCCTCAATAGGACAGAACCAGATGATGGATGGAAGTACTGTAAAGGGAAAAAAGCTTATCTGACACTCAGGAGACAACATAGATTTAACAGTAAGTTTAGGGATCCTTTCTGCTGTGAACTATACCAGCACTACCCAATTTGGAATCAGGAACTCCATGTGTTATCCTGTGTTCTCCTTCCTCACTGTGCCTGGGTACACAGTTCACATTTCAAATCCTATGTGTGAGTACATTGCAGCAATGACACCTTAGTTGTAGGAACACAACTAAATTAAATATTTTGCATAGTTTATCTACAATTTCAGTTAATATCACCTGCTAAAAGAGGACTTATCTAGATGCCTGATTTTCGCTTGGGAGTTTTGATTCAGAGCAGCAAAGGAAAGAGAAGCTCAGAATTACATCATAAGCTTCATTGCATCATTTTGTACAACAGAGCATACCCTCATACTTCCACCTTAAACATTAGGAAAAATCTGTCATGGGAATATACAGCTTGGATATGGTCCAGTAAGTGTTGTCATAAATACTTCACGTGACATAACATGCCAACAAAATGAAACTACAAAAAACACGTGTCTGTCTTTGCATTTTATTGAGGGACTCTGTTCTTTAGATTTTCTTAATTGCTAGCACACCACATCTTCCACAGAAAGAGCTTGTAATATTTCAGTTTTAATGTCTGCCTTTTCTATTACTATAGCATGAAGCATGAATGCCAGCAAAAATTCCCAAAACTTGAAAAATAACTGATTACCTAAAATCCTTTCTTCTCTTTAAAACCAAATGTCACACCTATGTCAAGTTTCATATTGAACATATGGAAATCTAAATTATAAATCCTCAGAAATATACTCACCACTGCAGTGCTGATAGGCTCTTAATTTGCACCTACAGTCCCAGAAATGAATGCTGTGGTCTCAATACATATCACAGGTCCAGCTGGATTTGGGTTAGATCAACCTATGGGTGGGAAACCTCAGAGGAGTTTTAGGAAGCAGTATTAATGATTTAGAACGTATTCACCCTGCAACTTTTTCTAGGGTTGCAGTACTCCTTCTTTCAGAAAGCAGGAGTAACATTTTAACATTGCTCTTGAAAAAGGATGTAGGACTGTGACCCTCTAACTACAATCATTCTGGGCAACTACAAATATGTAGCATAATTTGAACAAGCTGAGGACCTCTTATGACAATAGGAGCCTGTAAAAAGATGTGTTGATGCTGAGAAAATGTTCATTTTTCTCTGAATAGTGACATTATGCAAGGCCTTTTTTAAGCATTTGGTCCTCCACAGTACTGTGTTCATGCTCACATATGGCTGGGAATTCAGGAGCCATAGCCAAATGACCTAACACTCCAGAAAACCTCCACAGTTCTCCCAAAATGATGAATTGTGATGGGATTTGTCAGGTCTTCTGAGCATAAAGAGGGAGATTTGTGGAAAAGGATGGCAGAATTACTAGTATGCAAGTGACTTGGTCAGCATCCTGCTTGGAAGACAATGAACTGAATAAATGTGGCATCCTCTTATCACCATGCCTGGCTGGGTCAATAATCCTGAAATGACAGTATCACCAAAGTAAGGTGAACAAATGTTGTGTGTAGATAAAATGTCAAATCTAAGTGGAGTTCCAATCATCTCCACAATGCAGATCTGTGGAAGTCAAAAAGCACAGATTCTTCTATGCATAAGAAGAAGTAAGTGTGAGGAGAACATACACAAAAACAAACAAAAAAAAAAAACTGCAAAATACACTTCCTCTTTAATAACATTGGTCTCTAATATTTTTAAGGTTCTAGTTTAAAAAACAAACAAACAAACAAAAAACACAACTGCTTTCTCATTAGAACCGTCTGAAAAACTCTGCATACCACAATGTGATCCGCAGTCCCTCTTGCATACCTGCTGAATCTGCTTTAGAGTAAAATTAGTGGCTCTTTTGATATCTTAGGTGGAAGTGAACAAGCCTATATTCGGCATGTCTGCTGTTCACTTGGCCATCTTCTTGATTCCTCTAGGTCTCTCTTTCTTCCCTTTCTCCTCTTATTTTCTTTTTACTCTGGAGACAAAAGTACAGAAAATCTGGCCTGAACTTTGATTGGAACAAAATTATATTACTTATTTTTATATATATTTTAAATATCTGTATTTTTCACAAATCTGAATGCAATAAACTCTTGTGTGTTTTTAAAAAGCCATCTAAAAATTACCATTTTTCAAGCACCCTATTAGTTGACTGATACTTTCAATTACTTTTCCTCTATGACCACTAAAATCTCAGTAAAGGGCTTGCTGATCCTAACAGACATCTTTCAAGTTGTCACTAAAAGATTTCTCAACCAAACCCTAAAGGCATTATTTTTATCAATATTTGTCAAGTTCAGCTCAAAATATTAAAATTAAATGACAGAACTCCAGGTCTGCAAGGCACTAGCTTGAATAAATACCAGAAAATTAAACCAAATTCAGTCATGTCTCCAGCAATTCCACTCAAGCCAGTGGCATTTCAAAGGTTTCAGATAACGAGAGAATTTGTCCCAGTCACTGTTTTGCAGGCAATTTACAACCAGAGTTTATTGACTTCAGTGGAAATTCCACCATGATAACCATGACAGAGCTGGGAATGATTATATACAGTTAAGATACAAAAACCTAATGAAGCATGCACGAATCAGTTCAATATATTCAATTGAATATTCTGTCAAGACTGCTAGCTAGATAATAACTTAAGTAGATTAAGAGTTATAAACAGGATTCTTCTTTGTCTTTATCTTCTAATTAAATAAGGACTAACCTACGCTAGGAAAGTAGTGATCTATAAAGTTATTCAAAAGACAATTTAATGAATAAATAAAATTCTAGAGATGTTTTCCCACCCAAAAATCTTGCCCTTTCATCCTGCATTTTGCCAGTCCTAACCAGAGCAATCTTGTTCAGAAATGTGTGGAGCAGCCAACCATAAATCCACTGTCACTTCTCATTTATTGATGGTTAATATACTGATGTAGGCATTTCAGATTTGTCAGCAATTATTAGAGATAATTCACATTACACATATACACAAAAAATTATACAGTATTGAGCAAACTTCTAATTTCTTTTCCATTTCTTTGAAGATAAAAGAAAATCACTGGTTTTTTGAGCATGAGGAACAGCATGGAAAATACTGCAAGGGACTATTACCCTGTCTCCAGCATGGTCTCCTGACAATTCTCTGTCAGCTAGGGAATTATTCTTAATTATGTCCTGGATACTTCACCCCATTCTACCATGTAATAACCCTTAGGAACCTGAACCGTCATATGTAACTGGGTCATTATCAGTTATAGTAAAGGAAATTAGCCACCTCTGGTAGAACTGCATTGGCGGAAATTGTTGTAGAATATTACTCAGGGTTTAACTACCATCCTTTACCCCTAAAAGGATGAGATGCTGGGACTAGTTCAGGAGATGGATGGTAGATGTTTTCCTGTTTTCAGGTACTCAAAAAGAGCTTGGCAGCTCTTTCATGTGTTAATCCTGCAGGCAGTAGTAACTCAGAATTTCCAAAGACTTGCAGTCAGAGTGAGATGTGGAATGATTATGAAGTTATCTAAATGGAGTGCCATCAAATGCAGGGGTGTTCAGAATATTGGAAAAAAGCCTCTGTAAGGTGCAAAAAAAATTACTGAAACGGAAGAAGCCACTGAATGCAGAAATAACTCCAGTATTATTACACATTATCTAAAAATACTGAGGCTGATGGTAATAAATACAGTCATAAGAACTGGGGTAACGTTCAATCCATCAGGATTCAAAAAAAAAACAGTCAGAAAGAAACAAGAATCATAACAGGTAAGGAACAGAACAAACAGAACAAAGTGCTGCTAATCCTTGTTAAGGTAAAAAAAAATCCAGTCTTTTGTGATCTCACTGCCAGACACTGCTTTCAAGGAAAATCACGTGGTTCATATCTGATTTTTTTTTCCATATTTTATGTGAACAGTATTACAGCCTTCCAATCTCTGCCTTCTCCACTCCCAGCCTTCTGTTTATATGATGATTAAGGACAATCTAAGGAGAAGAGATTTGCAGTGTGGCAGGTCCAGATGAGGAACAGGAGGATTGTAAAACCAGTCATCCGAAAAGCAAATGGCTCCCTCACACTTATTCATGGTTGTAGGCCATAGACAGCCCATGGCATAGCTGTGTGTATGGCCTGTGTTGCAAAGAGAGTGCAAACTGGAGTCGGAATTTACAGTTACCTGGGAATTTTAACCAAATCGTACACAATCAAAAGAAAAGGCCAGGGAATCATGCATGGTATCACCAGTTGAACTTCCCATGTATTATCATGGGATTATATATATTATACTCTATTATCACCATTATCCATGCCCACATCATTCCATGTAATTGCTGAAGACTATGTTTGTAATCACAATGACTTTTCACCCTTCTGTCAGGATGGATGGGCTGCTGATTCCTGCAGCACTCCAATAGCTGCTGTAATCCATAAACAGAGACCTAAGAAGTACTGGCAGAGAAAAAATGAGCTGCAAGCAGAAAGCTCAGCATCAATGTAAGCCACTTGAAAAGCCATTTGAAGGACTACATAGACCCAAACCATTTACCTCTGCTGGTTTTGGGAACAGCTCTGAAAGATGCCCTAATCTGCTTTCAACTTTAATGCTCCAAAGAATGACAGTGACAGATCGGAATAGCAAGAGAACAGGTGCGGTAGTAGGGATGACTGAAATCTCTCATCCATAATGTTGGCTTTAATCAGATTTAAAAAAAAAAAAAAAAAAAAAAAAGTTCAAAGAAAGCAAGTTCTATTTTGCGACAATCCCATGAACTCTCAGAAAACAATCAGTCAGTAAATTTCTCACCAAGCCAGCATGTTTTTGAAAAGTGAAAGAAAATGTGTATGTTCATGAGAGTATCAGCTTTGTGAGTGCCTTGCTTTCATACTTGCTTGACACTATCTTCTTCCTGCCTTTACGAAGACTTCGCAATGTGTACACATTCGAACTTGTGTGTATAAACATCTGCTGTTTCAAAAATTTCTAGTGAAATTGAAAATAAGTTTGTGTTATTAAGTAGGGATTTCTGGTTAAAACTTCTCATTTTCTACCAACGACTGCTTTAAAGAAAACCAGGCATGTTTCTGAGCTTAATGATCCTACTTTTTCCCTGGAATGAAGCCGAAAGAAAAGCTCTAATCCTTGTCACTTAACTGACAGATGACTAGCATTTTAGATAAATGCAAAAAACTTCTCTGAAAAGCAGATCTCTACATAGTTATGTCAACTGTGTTTGCAGGGTCCCTTTATCTCCAGCACTTTGTGTCTGATAGCAGACTCCCATCTCTCAAAACCAAAACTATGTTGGTCAAAACTTTCAAGACTGAAAATTTCCCTTTCTTTTTTCAATTGCAATCATTTGCTAAACAGTTGTTTTGCAGTTGTCACATGAAAGTACAGCCATTTATGCAACCTTTTCATTACTAATTAGAATTTAAAATATTTTAATAGCTTTTTAGAAAAAAAAACTTGATGAGGCCACTTGCAAGAGAATGATGGACATCTGCTGGTCTTTATCTGAGACAAATTAACTCTCAGAGTAAATTCACAAAACAGTCACAGTGACACTGCACCCAGTGGCACACTTCATCCTATAAGTTCAGTTCCTTTTTCTTCATGTACTTCTTTAGAGATTTGCCATCAAAAGAAAATAAAATAATATTCACTGCAAAGCTTTGTTTAAAGAATTAATTAAACATTGAGTAACTGAGTATTAACAATAAATGCTAACTAAAGGAACCTTTTTTTTTCCCAGCTGTGTGGTGCCAGAGAACAGTTACAACGGACATTTCTGCCCTGGTCTCTTCCTCTCAAATGACTTCATGGTTGATTTTTCCATGGTTGTTCTTTTTCTATTCTTCATTATTATTTTTTTAATATCGGTCTTACCCTTTCTCTGTTTTACAAATCCATGAGGAAAATACATGTCTTTTCCTTAAAAGAAGTTTTTCTCTTTTTAAAGCAAATTACAGCGAAAGGACCTCCATTTTCTGAACTGAAAAAGGTCCAGGATGCCGTAGGTAATGGAAAAATTGAGGAAACATAAATGCTAGTTAACCAAAAATCCAGCATAAGTGTAATTTGGCCAGTGCTGACACAGAGCTCAAAGCTTATCCTGACCAAGCTGAGAGCTCATGCAATCCACATCAAAAATGCCCCTGCAATGTGCCTTGCTGGGAGCAGGTCCTTAAGGTATCTGTATGTTTGAATGGAGAAATAGTTACCAGAAAACATCACCCCAACAATAGGAAAAGCATGTGCTGAGAGGTAAAGAATGAAAATCTCCCAAGGACTGGAAGTCCTGCTGAATGTGCAACATGGTCCTTGATCCAAGAGGGGCTGGGGAACACTGCTTGATCTGTGCTGGCTCTGTGTCCTCACTCAGGGCTGCATAGGAAGCCACAATTCACTCTGAAGGTGTGAGAAGATGTGGAAGCTGGTCAGTAACGGCCAGTATGAGGTTTAGAAGGTCTGACACTGAAGGGGAAAGCACTAAATGTCTTTCTCCACTCAGTTTTTTCAGATACTTGATTCTCCACCAAGGTGCCTCAGATCTACCAGGATGAAAAGTCTGGTCTGTGCTGGGTACAGAAGAAAAAGTAGTCCCAGGACTCAATCCAGGCATGGGAGAGGAACATCCTCCTCCATGTAGCTTTGTGACTGAGCTAAGTTTCAAGGCAAGGCATTCTCCAAAAGTCTAGGCAGTGGGCAAAAGAAATGTCTTTTCAAGAATGTGTCAGTGGTATATGCTTTGCTAAGTGCATCAAGGATTGCCATGTATTTTTATTAATTCATTATGGTTGATCTAGTTATATAAACAGGAAATGGCAATAGATTAACTCCTGGAGAGTGTTTCATATGGGATTACATTTAATGCTGAAATTCCTGTCAAACTCTTAACTTTCAAAATACTGATAACACAGTACATACTGTGCACTTTTTTGAACACTTGAGCAATGCATTCCCTGCAACACACTCAGAGCCCTAATAATCAAGATTGCATTTAGTGAAGCTTAATTTTCATTCTATTAATCTCCCCAGTGGTAAGAGTAATTATTCAGTATTCACTGAGAAGCAATCCCATAACATGCGCAGGGTGCCAGTATGTTAGCATGGTTTGAATGACCGCATAGTGAGAAGAAATGCTTCTCTCTCACCAGCAAATTATTATGCAGGTCCTTAAAAAGACTGTGAATTGTATTTGCAAGATATGAAATTCCCTCTGCTACTCCAAATTACCTCCAAAGTGTCCTATCTTGTTTAGGATCATCTTTAAGGTCTTCCTGCCAAGACTACCTTTCCTTTTATAACTACCTCTCTTTTTTTTTCATCATGCACCATTGTCCTATATTCTGCTAAGCAGAATATATAGCCCTATATTCTGCTAAGAACTTTTACTATTATACTCATTTCTTATTCCTCTTACCTAAAACCTTTTTAAACAACTCCTTCTGTGTATTGTGCAGCTTCTTCAGGTGAACAAGGCAGAAAAGCAATGTTTGAATAAGGTAGGAACCAGTGAACACTAACTGATGATTTGTCTTTGTGTTAAAGCCATTTCTATTTCCAGGAAATAAAGATAATTTTTTTACTGTGACTTTTCTTTGAAGAAGGTGTATCTTCTAACCAATTAATATCTTCCATTGTAAAAGATGTAGAACAGTGAAAGTCTAAAATGGTCTCTTAGATGAGGTTGCAAATCTGTAAGAAACTAAACCTACAACCTAAACTTTGTACCTGTCAACATTATTAATCTTGTCTCTCACTGTCTCTTGTGTTTATTTCCTTCTGCAGATTCCTGTCATATATTTTGACAATCCTGAAAATAAAAACTGTCTCTAGTTTTTATTTATTTAGTAACTGCAACATGAGAACAGTCTATACTGGTTTTGACAATTTTGCCCTGTGCACCTGATAGGCAAATTCCTGGATCTGGATGGTCACAGTTATGGTACCTAAGCTTCATGTGTTAGCTGACTTCTCAAATTTACAGTGGCTGAACAAATGTCCAAAGTAAAGTGTCACAGGGACCTTTTCTCTCCTTCTGCCATGTAACTTCTATAGGCAGCCATGGTGCCTGCCCCTGTCTGCAGAGACTATCTGATTGCTGTTCCTTGTTCACTCGCTTAATCCTTCTAAATCTTCTTATTTCTAATTATTATTCAATCATGTATCTCGGTTTATCACCATAATTTATTTAAGTCTATCCTCAACTGGTCCACCTCTCTCCCTATAAACTTTGTCTACCCACATCTGCACTTTCAACTGCTTCTTCACCAATTCCTGAAATTACAAGTTTATGAGAGTTATCAAGTCCTGCAGGTCATGTAAACATATGTTCTCATCAAACAGGAATAAATTCATGCATGCAGTATGTACCTGGACTTTCCTCTTGATATTTTAAGGGGCACAATGTAATGAATAAGCTTATGAATCACATTTGGAAGATGCCAAATTCCTGCTGTATAAGCATTCTTGAGGGCCTGTGGGTACTATTATGTTTGCTTTAGGATTTATGAAGATGGTGAGGAGCCAGGTTTTGAGAGAGGAGTTATTAGCTGCAACGAGCCTGCCACCTCTAGATGAATGTGAGTGATCCTGTAGGAGTCGGCACCACATGCACATGTTCTGGCTTCCTGGCATCTCCAAAGGGAGCCAGACTCAGTGTCTCCCTTCCAGAACAATGCAGTCTAGCATAATATAATGTGATGTGGAACTGAACCACCACAGCTGTGAATATTATTTTTGACTCATACAAGCACACATCATACTCAGCGTAGGTGTGTTCTCTGGCGCTGAAGGCTGCACTGTCCTCAGAGAGTGCTCAGAGTTATGTTAATCCCTTGTACTGCAACTATTATGAGGAAATATTTGTCTGTTTTAAAGAGCTATTGTATGAACTGGAATTATTTATTTTGATCTCCAGGAAAGAAAACTATTGCCATTGTTGCATCTTTATGCTGAGAATTTCTCTTCCCTGCTGATGGGAAACACAAGTCTCCTTGGGCGGGTACTGCCCTGGGCTATGTGCTTACCAGAGGAGATGTCAGAGAAGATGACTGCTGTCAGTAGCTCTCTCCATGCGAGCTACACGAGCTTGCCCTATAAAAAGATGTTAATCTACATCTCAGTGAAGTTATATAAAAACGTCTTGACACAGTTTCCATTACAGAAGACAACTGCCTCCTCTGTCCCTCAGCCTGACCTGGCTACCATTCCACTTTCTCCTGAATTCCCCTGAGATTAACTCTTCGTTGTCCAGCACTCCATCATTTATCTCACTTCGTCGCCCCTCAGCCTGCCTCTTTCAGCTCTCTCCACATTAATTTTGACTCTTCCCTAGACCTCAAAATCATTTAGGCTTTTGCAGTGTGTGTGCAGCTGTGTTCATGGTCAGACTCAAGGTCTGCCTGAGAGCCAATAAGGCCAGGGTGAATGCTAATGTGTAAGCAATGAAGAAACCATTGAGTGTGACCTTGAATCCTAAACTAACATGACAGTATAAACACAGTCCCAGTTATTGCTCATATGCTCTCTGCCTGTCTGAACAGTCTCTCTCTTCTTCTCTCAGGCTCCCGCATTCACCCTCACCAAACTTTCATTGCTTCCTCCACCATTCCTCACTCTCACGGTGAGATTGGGGACCTTTTAAGCAAGTTGAATAGAGGTATTCAAACAGTACAGAAAGGCTGCTAAAAAACACCTGGTCCTGAATGGTTTCACATACATCTATGCCATAATGAAGTTTAGAGTCTATATTCGGATACCCATAGGCCTCTGAAATTTTTAAACTAATCGGTCAGTGATTCCTCCAAATTATGTCAGTACAGTCCTCAGAATTCACTTACGTAAGAGAATTGTGAATTCCCGTCCACAGTGTCATGACTTTGCCCAGACATCCTTCTATCCGATTAATCAGCACTGGTACACAAAACTATTGACACAAGTGGCCTCATCCTTGGCAGAGACAGAGTTAGAACCCAGAAGATGCGTCAAATTCTGCTTCACTTACTTATGGAGAGTAGAGGAAAGCATTATTATACTGAATAGTTAAATATTAAGGTTTTTGTATCTTGCTTTGCCTTCACAAAGGGTTACCAAATTTCAGAATATTCCCCAGCCACTGCCGTCACTCTTCATCCTGATAATTGTTTTACAGGCAGGAAATCCCACTATTTATTAAATTACTTTTTAATGAACATATAATAGCAACTACCAATAAATGAAACTGAAGAAGGCAAAAAGGACCCATAATCATAGCCATCAACTCTGTCTAAAAGTGCCAAATGTGATGCTAACTTAATTTAAGATTTAAGAAGATTACAGAAACTGTACTATATTAATTTCCATTTCCACTGCCTCAATGGTCATCTAGCATTGGACAGATAGCATCATAACCAAAACATTTTTCATTCCCCTTATATACATTTCCTCCAGTTATTTACTTTATCATGATATGGCAGATCTGAAGAATACAAAAATCACAATATCTGTTAGGATTGTAGGAGACTGATCTCAATTGGGGTTTACAAATAAATTTCCTTTCCTATGTTTTTTCAAAGAAATTAGTTTTCAATAACTAGTTCTCAACAAAAACTTTAAGGTTTTCATTGTTTTCCCCAAAAAATCCTCATAAACCTGGTTTTCCTGATGGGCTACGTGATGGATCAGCAAGAGATGGTATATCACAGAATAAAAAAACTGAGCAACAGAGAATGACAGACCAATAAGAAAACCAACTAGAAATTGTATCAAGTTCCTAGCTGCATATTTGAGTTTTGATTTTTAGACAATTTTCATGTTTAAGGTCAAAACTTCTGGGTTCTCCCTTTTACCTAAAAACATTTTCCAGTCAGCCCTATTCCCATCTTGATAGTCTGATTCTTGTTACAAATGCCTCATCTAGACTGCATTATTTCTTCTATTTTCAAGTTTCATTAATTATACAAGGGTATTTTTCTCTATGTCCTCTGTACTCTGATGTTTCCAGGCACAACCATTCTGTGACAGACAGACAGGGATTATACTAGCTGTTCTTTTGAAAGTTCAGTAATTTTAGTATGCTTGCAATTCTTTTTCCTCTCCTTCTGCAAACCTGACCATCTGTGACAAAGAGGAAGTACAACCAACCATTCAAAATACAGCAAGTTTTAGCATTTAGTTTAGGATAATGTGCTGGGTTTTTTATAAGCTACTGAATACAGAAAAAAGCATCTTCTAACTGTACTGTGGTTTAGTGGATACATGAAAGAATCAAAACTAATCCTAGTTCTGGTGAAGTCCAAGACCACTAGGGACAACATTCTAATGTAACATTCACCAAGGTAGGTGGCCTGCTTGATCAAGCAATACAAATAAAATTCTTCTTGAGAAGGAAACAGAGGCGAGAAAATATTATCAATATTCAGGAATGTATCTGGAGAAGGAGAAAGACACCTGGCATTTTAGAGGATGCAATGGAGGGAATAAAATAGTAGGCAGGAAAGTAAACTTGAATGGGGAGATAGGCAGAGATTTATAAAATGGGAGATCTATGAATTTTGTTTAAGACCTTCTCAGGTTTCAGTTATTGGAAAACCATGTCTGCAGCAAACATTTCACAAGACCATGCAACATGAAGCAGTTGGTATGGAAACAGAAATGCATAAGAATTTAACTTCAGAACACTACTGAGTCAGAGCAAAGACTCTGTCAGCACAGTATCATGCATTTGACAGTGATTAATACCATTCCCTTAGAAAAAAGGCAGAAGAAAGACAATGGATGCTGTGTTTGGCTATCTATAAAAACAATTTCATATTATCATTCTGAATCTCTTCAACAAGGCATCTCTGCTATAGAAAGAACTAAAGTGAGTCTAGAATGGAAGGATGCAGAGAGATTAACAATCTGTTATGATTATACTTTTCCTGAGGAAACTGTCAATTTCATTGGTGAATCTATATGTACACACACTGCACTGCGCATGGTATACCTGGAATAAGAATGTCCCAAACCCTTTGCTCTTCTCCATCCCAATCACAAATAAAGTGCTTGGAAAGACATGGCACCTGGATGACTTCAGGCTCCCTCCACTGCTGCCAACAGGGTTGCACTCAGTGCAACTCTAAAAAGAGTAATTTTAAACTTCCAACCACTTTTCTGGGCCAAAAGAAAATTGGAGAGTCAAGTAAACCTGAATCATGGTTTCCTGCTAAGTTACCTCTATGGTGAGTCTGCTGCAGGACACCACAGACCTCTGCACATCAGCTGGCCATTTCGAGTCAATGACTGAAGAGCTAGAAGAAATAAAAAGAGCAATATAAAAACAAATCATTCTAAAATCTTTTCTCTCAAATCAAGTGGGTTTTTCTGTACTTTCAGCCTTCGATTTTAATATGCCAGGAACCTTGACTCAGTGTGAACAAGCTTCATCATGTCCTTGTATCAGTGCTTTTAAAACATCATAGCTCACATCAGATTGTCTAGTGCAATTTCTAGATAGACAGATTTCCAAAAGCATCAAAAAGTCAATGCTAGCAGCATGCTGCTCTCTTTACTTTTGTATGAACTCCATAAAAAAATTTGTCTTCTCTTTTTTCTTGCACTGAGCTTGAGGTTGTTAGACTCAGCTATGCCAACCAGCATGACTTCCAACACCTCACAGTGAGACATTTATGTCTGAGTGATTGTCTCAAAACAAACAGTGGCATACATGAGAGGTTCCCAGGCTCCCCACAAAAGCAGGACTTAACTCAGCACCTCTGCAGGCACACATATGCAGCGCACACAGCAAAGTCTGCCTTGAACACTTCCAGGTTTGGGGCATCCACAATATCTCTAGGCAACCTGTTCCAGAATCTCACCACTATCATAGTCAATAATTTCTTCCAAAAATCTAATCTAAACCTCCTCTCTTTCAGTTTGAACCCATTCGCCCCTGTCCTATCACAGTTCCTGATGAAGAATCCCTCTCCAGCTTCCTTGTCCACTCCCTTCAGATACTGGAAGGTTTTAGGTCTCCAAGCAACCTTCTAGTCTCCAGGCTGAACAGCCCCAACTTTTTCAGCCTGTCTTCACAAGCAGGTGCTCTTGTGGAGCTCTTAAGCTCCTGTCTTCACAAGGAAGTGCCCTTAAGGGGAACCCTTATCAACTTTATGGCCCTCCTCTGGACTTGCTTCAACAATTCATGTTCTTCTTATGTTGGGGGCACCAGAGCTGGGTGTAGTACTCTAGATGGGATCTCATGAGAACAGAGTAGAGGGGCAGGATCCCTCTCTTTGATCTGCTGGACAAGCTCCTTTTGTTACAGACCAGGATTCATTTCATCAGCCATCACTCCCAAATCCTTCTCCTCTGGGCTGCTCTCATTCACTTCTCCACCTAGTTCTTCTACAAGATCATGTTGTTGTAGAATTAGCATTTAACTGAGATTTATCATATTCCACCTAGCAAAAGACCTGCAAATCTGAAAGTTGTCATCCTGTTACGAGCAAGAAATTTCAATAGTAGTCAATACCAACAGCAGCCAGAGCAGATAGAGGTCTTACAGTTTCTGTAACCCTAAGCATCTGCAAGATGCTTAGGGTTACAGAAGACTAGAAATCTCATTTCTTTTCAGAAGTTTGACTTTACCATGTATCTGTACATAATTAAATACTTCTGATTCCAAATATTACAATACAATAATCACTATCCCAAGCTAGATTCCATTTATAGCAACCACCTCCAAATTTGGATAGCATTCTGAAAGTTGTACGCTAAACATTTTCAACTATCTTTACAAATGTAGTAAGAGAAAAAATAAAATTACATTTATAAGCAGGAGAGAATTTCCTTTTTAATAATTCCAGGAAAGGCTATTCTTATGGCAGGGATTATACTACAAATAAGAAATGGTATAGATTTAACCCATTTTCATTAGTCTTAAGACTGTAATTTTGTGGTTGTAATCTAATGTCATGCCTTTGCTATTAGTAGATTTTCTCCACAGTCCAGACAGAAGTAGACGTGTTCAGAAAGACCTCAGGAATATTCTGTTTTTCTGGCACCAGTTTAAAATATAATTCTCATTACATTGGTGTCCCCCCTTTTTTTTTTTCTAGAATTAAATATATTTTGCCTTCAAAAGAAATCCTATTACCTTTGTGTTAAGTGACACAGAAGTGCTCTTCAGATCCTATTGCCAGAATCAACATTCTATCATTTCTATCTCAGCTTACTTTGTGATATGATGATCATTTAACTAGAAGTTTGATATTCACATTCAACAGAGAGGAAAGGAGTGCACCTACATGCCCTCTGTATTTTTCATATCCAAAGTCAGCAGGAAGGGTAGTTTCCCCATGATTTCAATGAGAGCAAGACTGAAACATCAAAACATTGGGTTTGGGGCACAGGGATTAGGTCTGTCTCTGTAGTCTGAGTGATGCCAAACACAACAGTTGTGCCAAGCAGACACTAAACACTAACAGCAATGAGGAAATCACAACAAATGTTGTGGGGTTTATTTGGTATATTTAATAAAACAATGCATTATCATGGGTTTAAAACTATCTCCAAAACAACCCAATGTAAGAGAGAGCACAGTAAGGTGACCCTGGTCATTTCAGATCCCATACCCCTGCTGCATGGAACTGAAGGGATGTTCCCTTCTCTTTCCCCCTCTGCCCCCTCACTTTGTCCCAAATGGGTCAATGGAAAAGGAGCAGAACTGGAACAAAACCTGCACTTCGTGCATATGGAACCCAATCTTCCTTAAACTACCAAGCAGATTTTGAGATGAGGTAGGAGAGCAGGGTGTCTTTTCAGTGCCAGGCATATTTCTGCCCCTTGCTGATGTATTTCTGGGTAGGATGTTCTGTTGGGTTAATTTTTTTTTTCTTTTCAAGCCAGTAGCAGATGGCTCACCAGTCTGATTTCATATGGCAATTCCCCTGCTCTTGAATTGCCTTCATGGACCACTCCACAGCCACAGTATGAGGCAGTTTCAGAGCTTTCTGGTGCATAATTGCCACATCTATTCAGAATTACAAAGTGAGATACTGACAACAGGAAGTTATTTTAAGTTCTGGGCTTATTTCTATCCAACGTTTCCTTCTACATTCAATTTATTCCTAAGCTGTGAACCATTCAAACTACACTTTTCATATAGCTGAAAGCAGATTTGATTAATATGATTTCTTTGTGAAAATCTGAGAAGATTAAGGAGCAGTGATATAGAGAACATATGCCCTTTCTCAACATGACATTCTCTAACATTATACAGGGGTCTGCAGATCCTTCCAGTCATTATATTGTTCCCACTAGTGGTATCTAAATAGAGGAAAAACCTATCATCAGGGAAGAATTTCATTTTTTTTATATTATAGTTCCAATCTCATGTGCAGGTCAACAAATCTGCAGCTGTATCGATTTCATTCTGTAACTAGGCAGGAAAGGCCACATTTCAAGGGAGCATTTGCAGATTGTTTTTCCTTTGTATTACAGGGTCTTTTTGTGATGGTCTCTTAGAAAAAAATTAAGATTGGCCAGCTGACTTCTATGCTCAGTGAAGCAAAATTCCAAATATATATGTTTACAGGCACATCAGTTTACTGTTCTTTCTTTGTGTATCCCAGAGTGTTACTAACCATGAAACACTTTCCAAAATCAGTGGGGGGAAAAATCAGTCTGGTATTGATTGAATACAGTTTCTCATCTGTCTCATGACCTTTTCCGTCATATATAATTAGAAATGGAAAGGTCTTAGCTGCATGCTTGCAGTACTCTTCACAATACAGATAAAAGGTTTGGTTCAGTGTTGAGATGCAATGAAAGCACACTGTCCATAGATTCTAGGATTTGGCAATGTCCATATTTGTTTCTCAAAATAAGAAATACAGACCATACCAGTTCTTTCAAGCTGATGCAGTATAGTGTCAGTAGTTCTCAACTGTATTACTGTAATATCTTGGATTGGATTGCACACTGTAGAGGATAAATATGGTTTGCAACCCTCTACAGCACAGGAAAACATCAAACCTGATGATTGCATGATATGATTTTTGTTACTTACTGCTGCAGGGATTTTTCTATGTCTAACAGTCAACATGATTTGCTAACCAGTGGTTAAGGAGATGATTATGATGCCTGTTTCCAAAAGCATTTAAATGACTTCCTTGTGGTGAGTCAGGCTGCCGCTTCTAAAAGTCCGAAATCTTAAGCAGCCATATTGACCACAAACCCTTGCAAGGTTAGGGTAATAGCATTTCTGATTTTGACATCTATACTCCCTTGATTTGAGTGTATTTAAAAGTTTCTATGAATGCCATTATGAACTGACCCCATACACACAAGGAATTAAACCACAGAATCATATGCCTTTCCCAACGTGAAAAGCAGAGATATTGGTTATGGGACCATAGAAAAGTTAAATACCTTTCACTTTCAGATACAGCTATATTTCTATTTTGATGTGAACATATTCTAGCAAAGTATCAGAGAAGTTGTTATTGAAAATCAGTACTTTGAGAAGGATACTTTCTTCCTGTGTGGGGCCTGCAGCTCAGCAGGATGTGTTTGTTGGCTCACTGTTTGTAACTCCTGTACAAAATTGTTTGACACACTGATAAATAATGGGTAAAATAGCTTTTCAGTGTGGAGGATGATGGATTGGTTCAGATGATAAGCAACTGATCATCTCCTGTAATTAGTTCCTGTGTGGTTTCAAAAGGACAATTACTTATACTGCTCAGGACACAACTAAAATTATCACAGACTCAGAGAAGAAGTCAATGCACATGATGGGTGGCTGAAGAGACTGATCCAATTGTTGAGACTGTCATCCCCTTTAGAAATCTTTCCCCATAATCTGCATGACTCCACAGCCTACAGGGGCATGACATCTGACTGACAGTATCTGACAATCCCATGGCTTTCAAAAATCACACACATACACTAACACATTTTTTTAAAACAGCTGACATTCCTTCCTGATTTCAGATTCCTGCTCAAACCTCCGAGGACTCTGATTAAGCAGGGTATAAAATGTAAAAAATTCAAATCATTTCAACTCCCTGCTTTGGTTTCTGACCTTTAAAAAGGTGTTGTGTCTGTTCTAGGAGAACAGTTTTATGGAGTCACCATTAATAAGAGATTTGCAATTCAGTGGTATGCAATTGTCCTAGTTGAGAATTAATGCAATGTAATTTCTACTGGCACCACTACAAATTTTTTGAAACACATATATGAACAGAAATAAGAGTTCGCAACAGAGTATATACAGGTAGTACTCTAGATAAAGTTCTTCAATTTGTTTTTATCAGAAATATAACTGGATAGTAAAACAATAACGTATCAGACTGCCAATTAAGAGTACATTTTCAGTGAGAATGAAACATGTATGACTGGTGATTCATCACATCTGTAAAAACAAATAAACACCCCCAAAACAGCAAAACAGTAAAACACTAGTTAGTGTTGTTTATAAAGTCCCAGTCTTCTTGTAAAGGGAAAATTAAAAATAAAACAATTATGGTTTTCTTGCAAAAGACGTGATACAATGCCACCTTCTGGCTGAAATGTGAAGAAAAATATACCAGCTTTGCATTGAACACTTTTATCTACTTTCACATGTGCATAACCTGATTATTTTATGTATGATTTCATAACAGCCATACACTCAATTGCTTGGACTGGCAGACCACAATATATCCACCACTGAACTCTCTGGAGCCCAGACTAAAGGCAGAGTCTTGCTACTCAACAGTTAAAGTTCAGTACAGGTTTTACATCTGAAGACAAGAATTTCTCTATTTCATACACTAGCGATGGGGTTTAGCCTCCAATTTTAACACATTCATTTTTCATAGAGTATCAGATTTTTTAATAATGTTTCCTTGTTCAAAGATTTACCAATTTTGGCAGCACAAATGTTTTAAAATTAGGCCTTTGTGAATTTTCTCTTGAGGGCCTTATATGTTATTAGAGTCATATAGCCACAAACTCATAACTCTGTATCATGCAGAAACATTTTCACTGCAGTTTGGAGATATGGAAGATTTAAATGTTTCCCAGTTTAACCAAAATAAGAATCATTTGCCACTAGGGAAGCCAGCAGCTCTTTTAAGATACATTAAATACCTCACTCCTCTGGTCCTTTTGAACTGCCAAGCACTTAAAAATAGTGAGAGGATCAAGGTAAAGATAGTGCTACTGCTTATTAAACTGAATAGTTGAAGAGTTAATAATTAATACTGCACATACATACACACACACACACCAAATTTTTTCCAGTACCTTTCAGTCCAGGGGCAGGGTTTATCCACTCCCTTTCACTTTTAAAGAAACTCAAGGATTTGATTTAATTTAAGATACTGAAGTTTCCCTAGAACCTTCATCTATCCCAGGATCCTTTAGAAGGAGGGCACACTTCTTGTGTATTAGTTCACTGGCCTATCCCTTCACTTCCAGGCTGCATAGTCCAATAGCACACTGTGGTCTACAGAAATCCTCTCTACAGAGACATGCAAAGGCAGAAACATAAGTAGAATTGGTGGTGTTTCCCACTTCTGATTCACCCCTTTATTTCAGAATCCCACTTTGCCTTGTCTGTATTTTCTGTATGCACCTTGGGAAGGGCAAAATGGGAGAGGTGTGCACGGAGAGGCAACTGCCACCACTCCAGAGGAGTAGCATAGGGAAACTCCATGAATTCACCAGTATGACTACAGTTATTGCAGCATATTTTTATATCTTTAGACTTAGAAATATCAGAATTGTTCCTGAGGGGTGATAAATTCCTTAACAAGAGCTTGATCTCTATGTATGATAAGAGAATAAAGCTGATCAGTGAAGAGAATTATTATATTGTAAAACTACAGCAGTGAGGGCACTGTGACAATTACTGGATATTTATTCAACTGATTTTCCTTGAGGAATTTTAATGAGGATTTCACACTCCATAACCACACGCCTTAGATTCTGTCAGTAAAAATGTTAAATGCTTCTGTTAAAGTAATGTGATACTGCTTTTACTGCACTCACTGATATTTTAGCAAGACGAGAGTATGACCACTTTTTTTTTTTTTAAGATGTCCTGGGAATGTTTTCAATTATTTATGTTGTGGCTGAATCCCTAGGTATGTCACTAAACCCAGACAAAAATGACAATGCCAGCCCCATAGTGGAACAGTTGCGGAAATTCCTTCAGCTTCCCATGTGTAAGTTTCCCTGTGCTCTCCATGTAGCTGGCAGCAGCACTGTGCGTAGTGCACAAGAAATGCTGATGGTGGGATTAGAAGTGGCAAAATCCATGAATTTATACTGAGAAAGTTCCAAAGTTAAACTAATTTATTTGCAGATATGGCTGTCACATGTTATTGATTTGTATGATTACAGAAAAACTAAGCTTTTGGTTCCCAGTTTTTAGATTTAATCTCATGAATATGGCCATGGGATTTGAATAAAGAAAAGGATCAATTAAGTGTTTGGACACTCAGTATATATTCTTGACCCAGCCCCTGATCTTCACCAGGATCTTCACAGGCTTCATTTTTCTGTGCTTCTCTTTCACTCTCGTCTTGCAGATTTTAAGCCATCTTTTCTTTCAGAAAAGATTGGCTCTTATTATGTGGTTCTACTATGCCTTGTTTAATGGGGTGCCAAATTCACTGAAGCCTCTAAGCTTTACAATACTGTATATAATAATGTAATAACCAATAATGCACCAAAATCATGCTTCACAAACAGAAAATTATCATTTGTTATTCCAGATTGCCATTACTTTCCCGTGCTTCTGACAGGGGTTGCTCTGCACTGTTTCGTGGACATGTCCCAGAATTTTCAGACAACATGGTAGCGTTTAAAGTGCAAAATGTAGAAATATCTTTCAG
>NW_020955577.1:491184-493138 GCF_003031625.1 Empidonax traillii
AACCAATAATGCACCAAAATCATGCTTCACAAACAGAAAATTATCATTTGTTATTCCAGATTGCCATTACTTTCCCGTGCTTCTGACAGGGGTTGCTCTGCACTGTTTCGTGGACATGTCCCAGAATTTTCAGACAACATGGTAGCGTTTAAAGTGCAAAATGTAGAAATATCTTTCAGATAATCTGCACTAAATCATGCATGGCTGTGGTCATTTAAGTATTTCCATGTATATGGCATGGTCTCCTTTTTTCTTCTTGGATGTTTAATGTAAATAATCACAAAAAAGGTAAGTAGAGCTGTACGACCTCCTTGTACACAACAACACACATGTAGGTTTAAGCAATTAGTATTTCCATTGATGCTTATGCCAGACCGCTGTAATTAAAGCTCTGTGAAGCAGAACTGAAATTTCAGGTTGGGGGTCTAAATTCTTTCTTGGTGTAATTCTACAACATTTTATAAGATTACGCCAGAAACTAATACAACTCAGCAACAGAAAATTACTATCTGACACTTTGCATTTGGAAATGAGTTGTGAAAGGAAAATGTCTATCTTATTGCAGACTTTAATGTCTCTTGGTCATGGTAGCTAAAGACTTGATCACACAGACATTTCATGTGAATGGCTCTTCCTTATTCAGTTATGCCAGTGATACCAAGCAGATAACTGGATAAAAGCAAGGGAATAAAATCTGCAATATTTTTCCACACCAACAGTAGGCCATACTTTTTTAAAAAGGATATCAGAAAATCATCACAAAGTAAAAATGTGTGTGTGTTTGGTTGAAGAGAATCTTCACCACTGAAAAGAGGAGAGAAGGAGAAAAGGAAAAGTGAAAATTCTAAACTTTTGTAAGGGCTGAAAATGAAATTGCAATGACCAACAGCAAAACAAATTCGGCCACTGCCTTTCTGGGCAGTCTCTGCCCACATTCTCCACCAAAAAATGTTGTGGCTTTGCTCTGGGTCAGTTTGCTTTCACACCCCCCACACAATTACTATTAGTTGAGAGAAGGTTTATGCAGACAAAAGAGACAGGATTTGGGGAAAATAATATGAACATTTAATACTAGTAAAACAAAAACTACTAACAAATTAAAAACTAAAGAACTATAACAATTTCTACTTAAGTAAAAGTGCTATATATTTACAGAAATACTCCTCCCCCTTTATATATTAGTCCAAGGAGGAGAAGTAGTCCTTTTCTTCATTCTCAGAGTTCCAGCTTTCTCTCCAGTAACTCTGCAGTACTCTCATCGCAGCTGGAATTCTTTCATCTCTCTCTCTCTCTCTGTGTCGGCCTCCAGGGCTGGGCCTACCCTGCTCCTGGGTTAAGACTGAAGGCTGGGGGTTACCCAGGTCCTGAAGGGTCTTCTCTTCCATGGACTTGCAAGGGGACACTTGCCTACCATGGATCTTCTTCTACAGAGTTACAGGGGATAATGGCTTAAGAGTCCACTCCTGTTTCCCTATGGAGGTCCATCTCCAAGGGAGAAGAGTCCTTGATAGACTTCTCCAACATGGTCCAGCATGAATCCCTTACTTGGATCCCCACATCTTACCCGGGCTGTCCTTGCTCCAGCATAAGTCTCTTTCTCAAGGTTACAAATCTTTAGCAACAGCATGGATCCCTTACTCGGATCCTAAGCTTACCGGAGCCGTCTGCTCTGGCATAAGCCTCGTCCCTTCAGGGTTTTAAATTTTCAAGAGGCACGGATCCCTTACTCAGACCCCAACATCCCACCTGAGGCATTCTTGCTTCCACGTAGGTTCAACAAGACTCTGTCTCATTTCAGTTCTTCTCATGAAGTCTCAATTCTCTGGTATATCTACAAGCTTCTCTGTGAGCCGCAGGGGGGTCTCCTCACCCCAACAAACTTTTACAGGTGGCAGGCATTACTTTTCAGTCTTTTCCCTGCTGAAGAGAGAGAGCCAAAGGGGGGGCGGGGGGG
>NW_020955577.1:494267-513813 GCF_003031625.1 Empidonax traillii
TAAAACAGCAAATAGTAATAGCAATGGTTTCAGGTATTGTTCATCTGGGCAAATAGCTCCAGCTTTTACAAAAGGAAAATGCCTTCTGCTACATTGCCATGTATGGCATAGCAGAGGCCAAGGGACCAGCCCTCTCTGTAAGTCTAGTCACAATGACCCCATTCATGCATGTACATGAACAGGTTACAGGGTGAAGCACTGACCTGACCACAGAGAGGGTGCAGAACACTCCCCTGGCCTGGGCATCATCCAAGGGTTAAGGAAATAGAGACAGAATGGCAAGAGTGAAGCCACCCTCCTTTGCCAAGGGGTTTTCTGTGAGTGAAAACCATCCCTAATTAGTAACAGAGACATGCCTGTAGTAAGCTAGCTCAATATCCAGCCAAGAGCAGTGACTGACATCTGCTGCTCCAAGGGAAGGTGGAAAAAGGATCTTGCCTCAGCCAGGAGAGCCATGCACTGCATGGGGGAGAGAAAGTCCTTGCTAATAATGTCTATGGGGACCAACATGTTCTCTAGGCTTATGCCACCTCACATACCTCCCAGGTACCTAGCTAGGAGAAAAGCAGTAACAGCTCTCCTCACAGGGATTCACAGTCTCACAGGGAAGCTTCCTTCCCTCGCAGCTTTCCCTCAAATCAACTTGCAAATAAGCATGTGGGGAGCTCACTCCTCTGCATGGCCAAGGGAGATGAGAGACAGCATTTCATTTGTGCAGGCCTTTTGGCAAGCGCCTACTGAACTGAAGGATTACACAAAAAGTCAGTTATTTTTCTGTTAAAATAAACTCCCTTTTTTAAAAGGAACCAACAAAGCAAATTTTCCGTGAAGTCATTAAACAAATTTTAGTTTAAAAGAATTTATCTGCACTGAAGGATTCAAAGAGAAAGAATTAGGGGAACCATAGCCAGTCAAAAAAGAAGAAAAGAGAAGAGAGGAGGGAGAAAAGGGAAAATTATTTCTTCTCAAGGTTTTCCTTAAGCTGAGGAAGTCAAAATGATCATGAAGAAGGAAGGGAAAATGTGGCGTCTGCATTAATCAGCATTAAGCAGTTAAAACAAGAAGCTTCAATAACTGTGCAAATTTAAATTTTTGAACTTCTCCTTTCTACCATTCCTCACTGATATTCATGGGGCAGTAACCATTATTGGCAAACAAAGATAAAAAACAGTATTTACTCTTGCTGGAAAATGGAGTTATAATGTGTTATGAATGCATTCAATTTAGTGTGAATCACTCTGCAAAACTTTCAGAATATCCAAAAAAGAGCTAGACAAACAAGTATGCTTTTTGGTTCAGTCATTAAAGAAAAAAGAAAGCAAAATGCAATCAGTTGAGTTTGAATCAAAACACGCATTTTATGGTCTTTTGAAAAAATTTTGGGGAATCAAGCCGGTCTGTAGTGATCTTTACTTTCATTTTAAAACCTTTCTGCTGAAGTGAGCTATTATTAAACACTATAAAGTTTAATTTTAAAATGTCAAAAGTAAGCATTCTAGCATTTCTAAAATAAAAGGTTTTTTCTTCAGAAAATTCAGGATTAAAATTTTCTTTTTTAATATAATATCTGTTTTATATTTTATGCAGTTTAATTTATCTGCAAATGATCGTATTTGCAAGCAGTTTCAGTCCTCTAAAAGATTCTAGTTTGTACTATTAACCCAAAACATTTCACACAATTTCAGTAAAAACCAGCAGCTACTTCCTATTTGTCTGGAGTTCAGTTCTGCACCTGAAGACTCAGGACATATTTTGAAAATGACTGTTTGTTTGTTTGTCTTGGCTTGACTTTGCTTAGTTAAGTAAAACCAGGCCAAATTCCACTAGATCCTGAAGTGACTTATATGTTTGGCTGGAAGCTCCTGACTGTCTTTCCAAGGGGTCTCATGCTGGGTGCTAAAATCTCTCAGCAGGTGAGAACGACTCTACTGGTCAGGCCTACTGGCTCTGAAGGGTCCCAAACACAGGACAAGTTCATGCAGAGCTGCTTGTAATACATACAATATGGAAATTTACCACCTCAAATGTCAGAATTCAGAGCTGTGCTGTACCTACCAGAGGTGGCCTGATGAGAAATCAGCCCTTAAGGCTGCTATTAGAGTGGGAAGAACAAGGAAAAGAATACTGCTGGGAATGTACATCTTCCCTCTGTCCCCAGCACTGACAGCTGCTCCAACCTCAGCAGAAGCAAACATGAGTTTCCAAGCTATGGCAGAGGGAAAGCAGGCACAGACATAAAAAGATGATTGTAAGTCCAACCAAAGGACCATTTTGTTCGGTGTCCTGCCCCTAGCAGTGGCCCAGAGTGGCTGGGGAAGCATGGAAATGGGGACAAACTTGCAGTAATGTCCCCTTGGCTTTGAGCACTCAATGTCTTCCAGTAATTTCTGAGCCAAAAATGGCATCTTCGTGTTTTACAGCATTTAATGCATTCTTCTTCTGTGGTTTTATATAATTCCTTTTGAAGCCATGTAAACTTCTGTCATCCTCAAAATCCTGTGCTAATGTCATCAACAATATGACTACACTTTCTGTAAAAAACCCTACTTTTGTTTGTCTAACCTGCCACTCCATGGCCCTATTTGCGCTACCTCCCTTGTGCTAATCATGACTTATAGATTTCTATTCCCTCCTTCCTCAGGCAACTCTATTCCTACTCAGTATACCAAGTTTATGTGGTCAATCCTCATCTGGAAGCTATTTTATAGCTTTGAGCATGCTGTCATCCTTTTCTAGTTCTGCTCTAAACTTTCTGAGATGCAGGAGACAAGACCACATGCAGTCTTCAAGATATGTCCAGCTCACAGACTTATGTAGTTCTTTCTATCCTTCCCTTAAGAATTCCAGCTGTCAGTTCCAGAATCAACGCCAGATGCATCAATTATCTTCCAACACTGAATTATATATAAACACAGTAGAATACATCAACAGGATTTTCCCATCCAATACTGAGTGATTCCTTCAATGAAATCCACAGTTTTTAGGAATAATTCTCTATGTAAACACAAGGCTTGTGTCCTACTGTTCACTGGTTCTGTTCTTTATTATAACAATCATATTTATATATGCCCATTGTTTCTATTCTTTAACTACCACCACTTTGCTAAATGCACTCGTCAGATTTACTAAGATTTATATATCCTCAAGTAGTTTTTTTTTCAAATTGTGTCATTATATTTTCATAAGCAAGGGCAAAATTTTAGAAGACTGTATGTCAAAATTAATAGTTCACTCATTTCATAGCTAACTTCCTGTATAACTCTAAAGTGTGCACCACGTGCTCCAGCTCATCTATTACTCTTTCTAGTTAAAAAAAACTCAAAATATTTCTAACTATTGTTACCCATTTTCTTCAGAAACCTCTTTTTTGCTGACACTTCATTCTATAACAGATCTTCTGAGATGTCCCATTAAAAAATATTCTGGAGCAAGAATCCATCTAGACTCCTCCAGTGAATACAACTTTAAACAGTTTTTTTGGTTTATTTTGGGGGGGAGGAATCACACTGTTTAGAAAAGCATTTTTAAACCCTTTAGTAAAAAGTGCAAGTATGGTCACACCATTAACCAAGTCAGCTATGGTACTATCCCATATGTATTATTGTCATAAAGTAACATGGGGGAAAAATGGGATACATAAGATATTATTCAAAAATATTTTTTATTTCTTACTGTCTAATGACAAGGGGAATGATGGTAATCTTGATTTCACAGTATTTATTTCTATCACACCACAGCTATTTACATATAGCCACTACAGAGAGTGTGAGGACAGGCCAACCTTTACTGAAATATCCACGGAGAATTTGTGAAGTGCACATCCAGTGCACTCTCCTCAATAACCTTACCCTCTTCCTTCTTTGGAGTACTGAAAATGAACCTTTGCTAGTCAAGCAAAACTCTTTTTTTTTTCTTTTTTTATCTTCTTTACCTTCCCCAAAGCATCTGTGAACTCTGAACCATAATCTGGGCCCATTTCTTTTATTTGTAAAATAGGACAAATCAGTATAAACATTCCCTGTCTCAAGCAAGCTCAGTTAAAGATATAAAATGGGGTAAAAGTACAGATTAGATACTGCTGAACATAACTTTGAAGTTGTTATATTTAAGCTAAATATTAGTGAAATCAGAATCCTTTATTTGAAGCAGATGTTGATAAATAAAACAAAAAGGAATAACGAAAAATAGATTCAAATAAATGACACCTATGCTTATTTGCTTAGGCAAGAGTGCTTCCTGCCACATAGAGTCAAAGGCATTTCCCTCCTTATCAAGGTTTTCACAGGAAAGGACCCTGGCTGTGTGAGCTAGAGTGATGCCCTTTCCTATTTAAACATTTTGGAGAGTAACTCTAAGGTGGTCAGAGCCCACTTGCCATGCAGAGGCGAGACAGTGACATGTACTGGCCTTATGCCTAATAGCTACAGCTTTTATGTAGCTTAGTCATAGAAATAACTCATCGTACCTTCCATCAAAAGCAAGACTGCCACATACTGGTGTAGGAACAAGGTAATTCTCAACGTGTAGCAAATTTGTCTGTGCAATTTACCTCCCACTCACACCCAAATGAGTAGCCTTTTTTGTAAGAGGATAACAGCTTGACGATGGAGGAAGGTGTTTTCTATGGTTGGTCAAAGTCAATCTCAAATTCTGTCATTTATTTTAAGGTCTAAGTTTTGGATAAAAGTCAAGAGCAAGTGAAAACATTTTTAGCATAAGGCCTTTCAATGGAAAATGCTGATCTATCTATCTACCTATAAAATACTAAGTTTCATTAATTTTCCTTTTAAAAAACCTTAGAATGAGGTTTTGAAACTGTCAGAACTTTTTTTTTGCATTTTTTCAACAGTTTTTTAACATTTCAAATTTGGAGTTCATTTATATTTGAAGTATTAAAAAGAAAAAAAACCAAAAAACATAAAACTTATAAAGACAGAATTGAAAGAAGGCATGGTGAACCTATTGCAATATTTTGGCCACTGCAGTCTGATTACCTATTGAATTATAATTCCTAAAATGCATTTAAAAAATACATTTACAAATTTAACAATTGCATTTTGATTTTTCAGTCTGCTTTTAGACAAGAAGTTCAGAATTACCCAACATCCTGTGCTATTTTTGGCCACAGATTAACAAGTGATGTAGTGCAGAGGACAGTATTATACTTGGGGCATTTTGACGGGTAAGAAAACACACAAACCTTTAAAACAGAATGCTGAAGCTAAACCTTGAAGTGATACCCACTGAAGTGTATACTGTTGTGTATTTCAGCAATCTGGTATCTAACTTTACTTAAATTTAGGAGTCAAAACATGACCTTGGTGAAATGGATGAAAATTTTGCTAGAAGGTTAGGTGGAACCTTGACCTGGCCTCAAATTTCTGCATAGAAGTAACATTGATATGAGGGTTTGCATCAGCAACACATTTTATCAAACCATCCTATCTCACTTTCATCCCACTGCTGCTGCCCCAGCTGTTACCATGCTGACCCCTCGTTCATGCCACAATATTGGTTCCCTCTGAAATTGAGATTTGAGTTCAGGATTTTACCGATAACTTTCAAGGTTCTTCAAGCCTTGACCCCTCTGTTCTTGCATAACCTGGTCCACATTTCTGTTTCCTTTCGTAACCTACTTTCTGTTTCTCATTTATCTCCGCTCCCGCATCACTTTTTAAGTTGACTGTGTCAAAATACAGTGCTTTTGCACAGTTGACCCCAACGTGGTGGAACTCTGTTCCTCTTGATATCTACAGATATGGGAGATAAAATCCCTCCCTCTACCTCTCCAAGATTTCAACGGCCTGTCTCATAGGGTACAAAGTGTGGTCAGGCCATGTGATACAGCTTTCATTCCCCCCAGACCTTCTCCCTCTTCAATTTTTTAAAGTTAAGGTCGGGCTGTGTAAAAGAATCAGAGCTCACAGCTGAATAATTGGAGTCATCTGAGGCTCACACAAAGGTCACGTAGGTTAGCGCTTGTGAGGAATCTGTGATAAGGCGGTGCTTGAGAGAGATTTGTGATCCAAGCCAATATTTCTGCTTCGTGTAATTTATGGGAGAATTTTAAACAAATTGTAACAGGGACAAACCCCCTTTTGCCGTGCTTCTTATCATAAAGTTTATGAGAGTTGTGTGCAGTATTGGACATGTTAAGTTGATATCCCCTTGTTTTCTTGAAAAGAATTTGTAGCTGTTGTTACAGTCTAACTCTACTACTGAGAACTTTTTTCCCAAATAAATAACTTGAAGACACCTCAAGTATGTTTAAGAATTCACTCCTCCTTTAACACCTTGCCTTTTAAAAGAGCATGCTTTGGTTTTGAGAGAAATATGAATTAACTGGGAAAATTATAATTTTGACACTGTATTAATTTAGCTTAGAAAAATGCCTTTGTTTTACTTATATAATTTTGTATTTCAGAAAACTCTGGAAACAGTTGCACTGCTCACAGGTTTCTCAAACTATGTGTGGTACGAAGAGATAAACATTTATCAAGTCTTTGTTCTTGCCAAGGCAGGGCTTAACTGAACTGTTCTTTGAAAGGCCCAAAGAGCAAAAAATGTCCTTTCATATTTTTCCTATATAATGGCACTTTTTTTCATTACTATTCCAGGTTAGTTTCATTTTGATTATGAATTTTATGACCATGAGAAGTAGTCATACCAGTCAAGCATGTTTCTTTACAAAGCTGTTTCTTCCTTTAAATCATTGTTTGCATTACAGTAGATTCTTGAGGGGTCTCCAGTATAGTTAGCACTGAAGAGGGACTGAATAAGGTTGTTCACCGGGATTCTTTTGTAAATAGCTTGATTATTTATTTTTATTAAGGAAGACCCCAAAATTCATAAGAATCAATTCTAAGAGTATCTTGAGTGTGCTGCTTCTGCCTGTACCAAAGCGTGCAGTTTCCTGTATTTTTGACCAAGCTCCATAGAGAGAAGACTTTAATATAGGTCAGGAATGAAACATGTACCTTGTGAGGCTGAATTTTCTCTGGACAGGAAATAGAGACCCTGGTGTGGATGAAGAACTTGACTAGATTAGCTTGGGAGTTTGCAAAAACATATTAAAAAAAAAAAAAATAGAGAGAGAGGGAATGTATTTGTGATCTGACCTTAACTTCTCTTAGCAAGAACAGTGTGTTTCTCTTTCTGTCAGTGAACACTTCTCACCCGATGCCAGCTTGTCATCATATAAATCAACCTGAAAAGTCAAACAGTAGACAGAGAAAACTGTGTCTGGTAACTCTGAAAATAATATAAAACAACAAATAGTAATCTCTATTTTGCAAAAACAGAATTCAAACCTTTGTTTCAACATTTCCTGAAACTCAAGCAAAACAGCTCTTTCAAAGGTGTATTTGGAAAATCAGCACAGTTTTGTTCTACTTGCAGTTCACCTTTCCCGCTGTGCAGTGCCCTGACTTGTGTGTGCCATTTCAGTGCAGTCAAGCATCCACAGTGATACAACAAAGCTCAAACTTGCATTGAACTTTATCAATTTGTGAAGTCTCACAGACTCAGGTGATTTGGGCCTTTCAAAGAACAGTTCAGTTAAGCCCTGCCTTGGCAAGAACAAAGACTTGATAAACGTTTATCTCTTCGTACCACACTTCCCTCCTAAACCAACTGTCATGTCATCAAAAATTCCACCCAAAAATGGGTGGAATTCAGAATATCTTAACCGTGTGGGTTTTGCTAAAGAAAATGATTCTTCACCAGTCCCTCACAGCAGACCTTTACTTTACAAGCACAGTTAAGCACTGCTTCCAAAATTTGTTTTCTGCATATTTTACAGACCTTGTCAGTGATGCAGGATTACCGAGTTGGCTAACCAACAAATATATGAGTTGTAAACATTCCTCAGGAGTGCAGTGTCCCACAGCATAAAGAATAGCTCCAGGAATTCTTTTTCCCCACTCTTTTCCAGATCTTCTGAAGTGTAACAGATGGTTGTTATTATTTCTCTTTTTGGTTTGTATTCCTTTTATCTTTACCCAAAGTATTTCACCACCACATATTTGTACTGTCAAATTGCACCATAGTGGAATTATGCACACTTCTGGAATGCGGGATGATCTCTTCAGTTCTTCAGCCTTCCTACCGCTTCCAGATAAATCCTTATTTTTGCTGACATTCTACTTCTAAGAATCATCTTACAATTTACATACTTTTCTATTCTCCATAAATCACACTCTCTGCATTTAAGAGTAACTTTCAGTTCTACTGTTGCTTTTCTTTCCTTACTTTTCATTCAGTAAAATATATGAATATTAAAATTCTTCTAATACACAATGTCCTTTACCACAAATTTGGTACCAGAAAGCATCTCATCTGGACAAAAGGCATGATCCCACAAGATTTCCAGTGCTCATGCCTCCACCACATTTGTCATTGGTTAGATACCTTGCTTTCTTCCTCCTACAGTGATGAAAATTTTTCAGACATACCATTCAGACTTCCATTTCTCTCCTTATGGGATCATGACTCTTTTGTAGGGAAACTATCCCATCCTTTACTTTCATATGGGCTCTTCAAACAGTAAAAGATACCTTTCAGTTGTTATCATGTCATCTGATATATATTTAAAAATTAACAACATTATGGGAAAAAAAAAAAAACATAATCTGTGGTCTGTTCATTACTCCTGTAACGAAAGCATCAGCTGGCACTTAATTAGTTAGACAGTTGGCCTCCGTTTATACTACTCTACTGTTGGACTCAATTTGTTCAGTATGGCTACAATTAATTCACAAATTTCATCATTATTCAGACAGATCTTCCACTGTAGCCATGCTTTATATTGTACTCTTATCATACCTCTTAAATAACCTAATGCATTTCAGCTCAAATATTCTCTGTCACTTGTGTTTACACCACAAGACTATTCACTCTGAGCAATAAAACGAGACACATTTTATTCACATCTTACATTCTTCTGAAGATAAACATATTTATCAAAATTCTTGTTACAGTTTGAGTTTGTGAGATGAGGTTAAAGAAATGACAAATTCACTTTAGAAAAAATATTTCTTCAGAATGCTTTACTCTACTTCTGGTCCCAAGAGCTGTGCCTTCAACGTGCTTGAAAAGATTTCTGTATTGGCAACAGGAAGGTGGGTTTTAATTTGAACAAAACAGGTATTATAGAAGAAGCTGCATATGAAAGCAGCAAGAAGCCTTTGAGGTTCAAGAGGCCTTTATTATCTTCCTAAGGGGCCTGTTTAGCTCTGGCACAAAAAGTAATTTATAAATGTCTAGTCTTCTATATTTTCATAGGAATAATTATTTCTTCCTGTTAGTTTTCCTTCTGTTGCTACTTTATCCCTAGTGCAGTTTAACCTCTTTGTACCATATAGTTACAAAACATTGCTTGCAACATTAATTTCAAAGCAGCATCTCAACCTCCTTTGAAGGTGGCTCCAGTTCGGTATTGCAGCATTTCTCCTGCATTAAGATTTTTTTCCCAAATTTAGTTAGTTATTTTTATCAAAGATGAACAGAACTGCTGACAGGACAAAAAGCACTGAAAATGGGGTCTCACAAATGTGAAAAGAAACAGATCAGAGATGACAGCCTGAGTTGTGGGTTATTATAAGTTGTATACACCCCTACTAGATGTTATCTCTCTGTCTAATATGCTTAGGGACATCCTTGCTTCTCTGTCTTTACTTACACAGTTCAAATGTCAATCTGGCTAGCACAATAAAGCATCAAGGTGGCAGGTAAAAAAGGGAATCTTGAAATAGTCGCATATCAAAGAATTGATGTGAAACTTAGATGTGAAAATTAGATAATCTAGAGATGCAATTAACCTCTGCTTGAAGCTGGGAAGCTGGAAGCAGAATGCAGTGACTGGAAATCCTAAACTGAATGACCTCCTAAGCAATTCATAGAGGGCCACATAATTATAGGAAAGGTGAATTTTTAAATTTTTTTTTCCAAAATTGTCAACCTTCTATTCTCAGCTCAGGTTTGCAAAAAAAAAAAAAAAAAACTAGGTATTTTCTCTTTCTTACACTTTCTTCAGTAACAGTATGCTTCTGTAATTCAAAATGCTCTCATTACTTTGATCCTAATTGAAGCAGAATATGATCTACCTCCCTTTTCCTCTGCTGCACAGAAAACAAACCATAAAATGTGGGTTTGTCAGTTTTATGCAAGCAGACAGGACTTAAAGACATATGGGGTTAAAGGTTGAAACATTTTCAATTCATCATCCAGTTCTAGTTCTCAAGTATTTGGCTGTTCAATTTTGCAAGCACAAGACAGCAATTATATGTGGAAACTGAGAAATTAGAACTCTTATCAAGCCCACGTATTTGTATAAGGGCGCAATTAAAAAAAAAAAAAAAAAAAAAAAAAAAAAAAAAAAAAAAAAAAAACAAAAACACCAAAGGTGTGTAAGGGCACATACAAGGACTGCAATGGGGTTTGAAAGTGTACCAAAAAAAAGATAGAATCTGTTAAATGTTTACTGAGCAGAGCCCATATATGTGTATGTGGGAGGCAGTGGTTCTAAAAAAATGCCCTTAAAGGAGATAAGAATTTCTCCATATCTTTATGGATAGCTGACTTTGTTTTTTTAGATATGCAGTGCCTTTGAGCATTTCCAAGAATTATTATTATCCTGCTCCATTTGAGATAAAATGAGTGAAAAGCACTGAGTTGAACATTCCACAAACATATATAATGAGAATTTAAACTCTGAAAATTGTGTTCACTGCAAACAACTACTAGGTTTTGCTACATTTAAAATCATAATCTTGTTATGGGGCTTGATTTTCAGAAGAACAGTCTCATTTTATACTTATAATAAACTGCTGTAATTTTCCAAGTAAAAATCTTCCCAAGCCTGTTATTCCATGAGCGATCCTCCTTCCAGAAACCAAAATCAAAAAAGGGGCTCACCTGTTAATCAGGAAATTGAAATTATTCTTTTTCAGTTCCATTTCTTGTTCTTTTAGTGTCAGTTTTCCTGCTCTCCCCTTGATCCATAGGCGAAACTAACTTGTGAAGTTTTCCCCCTACTCGGATATGACCATCACCACAAACAAATGATCGACAGGATACAGCTCATATAGACTGAAATCCAAAAGCTCTGCTAACCAGGATGTCTCTGCATCCACAGTTCATCAAAACCTCAATCCTCCTCAGAAAAAAAAGGCCTTGAATTTGGGACAAGACCTCACAAGTTCATCCAGCAATGTTTGTGATGTGCTGTTTCTGAGGACAAATAGACAAGCAGATATTTATAAATTGTTTCTCTACTAATGCTCAGAACACATCCCATGTCCACGTGGAACACAGGACTATGGCAATCCTTTTAATAGGAGCTGCAAAAGCTCCAAAACCTTTTGATTCATTTTACCCAACTAAAAGACTTTGTTTTGGATCAGGGAATTTTCTGTGGGTTGAGAATTTCAAGAGCTGAGTCTCACTTTCTGGAAAGTTAAATTGTGCATGAAACTTGCAAAGTTTTCTTGTCAAGAGTAGAAGCCAGTGTCCATATTCTGTCTCATACTGTCTGTGTAAACCAGGAACCACAGTGTTGCTCCCAGTTTTCTTTTTCATTGTGAACACCACTCTCTTGAAAAGGTAGGATGAAAACTGTTGCTACGGTGATTTGAGGACAGGATGGTGAATTAAGTAGAAATAGTTATATTAAATCTATTTACAAAGCGACCGTTTATAACAGAGTAGGAGGAGTTGGCATTGGCCTTCAGAAAGAAATGAAAGTCAGTTCCAAAAAGAAAACCTGTGAATGCTTTGAGGTTTACAAAAAGCACATTCTTTTTTAAAGTATGTTTGTACATCAGAAACAGTGTTCCCTTAGGAGTGGGACTATGCCCTATTTTTGTATCAGCAGAAAGTCCCAACGCAGGAGTAGTTCCACAACCAAAACCCCCTTTGCTAATGCTACTCCTTTCATTCAGGGCTCCTTGTCTAAAGAATGCCATCAGAAGAAGACATCTGGCAATATTAACTGTGTCTGCATTACACAAATTATATCAACAAAACCTTTTGCATTTCTTTGACTCCTGAAAAATGACAGAGGAAGGATTCCTCTAGAAAGGAATATGAGCCAAGTATTTGTCTAGTATCCAACCATACTGCAATGAAGAATAAGAAACTTCTCTGTCTTCAGAGGAGGTGCAGATTAGGCTGCTTTTAGCTTCCTATCAAAGTTTCTGCTGACTGTTTGGCTGCAGAGCATGTGCCCAGCCACATGTACCCCAAAATGTAAATTCAAGGGCAGAAACCGTATTCTACAAAAGGTAACAAACTTTCACTGCAATTTTGAATTGTTCAAGTAGCAATACTACTCAATTTGAATATTAGTAACTGGAACATAAGTGAAAACTTGAAAGCAGTTTAGGTACTCATCCTCCTAGACTCCTTTGAAGTAACTTGTTGAGAGAGTAGTATGATGCTCTAAAAGTAATTATGTTGGTAAAAGGAAGGTGAAAAAGATTTCAGCTTCTCACCGTGTTTTTTTCAGCTTCATATTTCATTTTGGATATCTAAGGTGTAGTGAAAGCAAAGACAAGGAGAAGGTGAAAAAATTTTAGTTACTGAAAGAATATTTATTTTAGATATCTTGATTAGCCTTAGTTGTTATTATGTCAAAAAATTATTATTCTGTTTATGGAATGTAACCCCTCTATAGGCCAGATGTTCAAAATATGCCTCAGCTCAGTGTCTAGTTATGTGAAGCAAAATCTGTACACTTTTTCCTGTTAGCAGCTGAGAGCCTTAACACCAGAACACCAGTCAGGCTATTAAAAAAAAAAAAAAAAAAAAAAAAAAGGCAGAGACAACTGGTGCACAGGAGCTCTGGGTTTAAAATTTGTTATTTGTTAACACAAAAGGTAATGGACAGAAGAGCATGTGCATGTGACTTAGGCATATATGAATGGAGATCACACTGGGCCTCTGAAAATTTGACCTTCACTAAATTTGTAACAAGCTAGATTTAATGTTAACTGTGCCTGGTAGTTTAGATATTTTTATCTTTCAGAGTTCAACATTTAGGCAATGTCAATACCATGGATCCATCAGCTGTGCTGGAAATCACCAGTGAATATTCTCCCCTCATTACACACAGTGAAATTTCATTAATATCAATACTGGTTTGGTGCATAGAATGCACAATACAGATCTATACCGAACATAAAGAATCACAATTTTGCTTTCTGTATTAAACTTCATATAAACTTCAATAAAAGTATTGATTTTTTTGCTACCTACTCTCCTCAAGGATAACACTAAATTACTTGCAGATTTCATTATAAAATTATAAATTGAGGGCAAAATAAAAAATCAATGATGGAGACCTGTAGTGATTAATATGTCACTAACAAACAAACTTTCCCAATTTCCCTATGTCTTGCTCGTTTTGTAAGTGACACTGAAAAACAGCTTTAAAAACATAAAGTGAAATATAGTCTTTTCTTTCTGGGGAATAGAATCCACAAGTTTAAATCATTAAACTATAATTGTACTCTGAACATTGGAAGGATTTACAGTAAAAATATCAGGTTGAGATTAAGTCAATAAAATTAATCACTCGTTACCCCGAAGGAGCAAAAGGGTTGAAAAATGCTACAAAATTGAAAGCTACCATGAGCAAAGGGACTCAGGGAATTCACTTTAATTCACCACAGCCAAGTTCAAATACAAGCTGTTCTTTGTTATTCAACCTGAGGTATTATTTTTCATACAGACACTCACATCTGACCAAGCCATAATCACATACTGTAGAGCTTTCTTTATCTGATTGTAGAAGTTTCCTGTTTTAGCTATATATTAACAATGAACTGCATATGGATGGGGTGGTGTCACAGAGTGGACTATATTCTGCTCACATAACCACATCTATCAGTGTATCAAGTGCCTCAAAGCTGGGACTTGAGCAATGGGTAGTAAATCTGGCCTTCAGTTACTACCGTCTCTCCCTTACACGGGCTTAGCAGACATTTTGTATGGTGAATTCTTTGCTTTTCCTGCAGCACAGACAGCTCTCCTGCAGTGGTCTAAGAAAAGGTTATGAGTTGCAATAACCTTTTCTCTCTCATCTGGGTTTAATGATTGACCACAATGTCTAGGACAGTACTTCTCAACCTCCATGGTACGTTCTACTCATGAGAAACTGCAAACAGCAAATTTAGCCATCTTCCCCCCAAGGACCCACATGCTATGATGATGGGCAGAGACATTTTAGTAGAAATTATGTAAGAAATGAGATGTGAATTTAAAGGGTTGAGAAGGACCTAGGAAAGGTTGTGTAAAGGACATGTGATCAACTCTCTAAGAAGTAATTTGTAATTCAAATACAACATGCTTATGCTTCTGGACCTGAAGTGATCTGATCCATCTGCTCTGAAAATCATGATGCATCTGTGAACTGTGGGATTGTGCACTACGGTTGAATTTTAATTTGGCTGCAGAGATTTAGGTTCTTCCTCTAGCCCTGAGAAAATCAAAACCAATTAGTAAGATTTCTTTTTGCTCCAGTGTAGTATATTAGCCATCTGATTTTACAGCTACAAAAGTGGGGACAGCTGTGTTTGAAGACTTGGAAGTAATGGAGAGAATTGCTTAATGCATGATGTAAAGTAACACTTCCAAGTGAAATCAAGCAAAATTCAAAGATTTTTTTCAGTGAATGCTTTGAACAACTACCAGCTCACAAACTATTTATGTTAACAGAAATAGTGAAGTAGAGGGTGCATGAGAAAGCATATATGCCATTGCACATTCATAAGCAAAATTAAACATCATAACCAGCATTTGCAGTGAAATAATTTCAGTGAGAACATAATGTATTATTGGCCTGACATGGCATTCTTTCCAGAAAATTCACAAGAATTGGTTGAAACCTTTGTTTATTTACAAGATTTCCACTGAAGCTAGTTTAAAGAGAGATATTTTTTAAAAGTTTTCCAGAAACATATAGCAGGCATCTGCAGGCAAGCTTATTTCTGAAAAGGCATTTATGAATTTACATCCAACATAAACAAAGAGCTGCTAGGCAATTAAGCTGGAAAATGTGCATTTTTCAGACAGAAAATAAACATTTGTTTCCAGCTAGTTGATGTACTAGTACCACAATTTAAAATTTGAAAACATAACTTTCTGCACCCAATGTTGAGACTGAATTTCTGCTTGAAAAACAGAATGTGTAAGTGTTCTTTACTATATGGATTTCCTTTATTCTTCTCAATTTGGAAGATGTTAATCTTCCACATGATTTAAAAGTAATTTCCACTCACATCTCCCTTTTATTCTTACCCGATATACGAGATGTTCTTTGTGAGCTGTACCCTAAGAAACTTTTCTAGGTAAAGGGCTGCTTCAAGTTGAAGGGAACTTTGCTTTACAGTCCTTGAAGAAGGACTTTGGGATAAATGTAATTCCTGGAATTTTTTCCTTATCACCTAGGGATACAGGTGAAAACTGAACTTTATGTTAGGCTGCCAGCTCTTAGGTGGAGAGCACTGAAGAATACTATAGCTTTGCTTGAGTCACTCTAGCTTTGCTTGAGTCACTCTAGGAAAAAGATAAAGTTCTCCTTCCAAGCCCCTGTTCTTCTTCACTTTCCTCAGCTATTACCTTTGGCCTGAAATATTTTGTCATTGTTTTTATCCCTAACAATGTTTCATATCTTTTATATTCTTCATGTTTGAAGAACATCCAGCTCTTCCTTCTGTTATGCAAGACCTAAACTAATGTAACAATATTTACTGGGCTGAAGATCTGTTAAAATATCTTTGGAATAGGTTACGCAGAAACTGTTTGGCTTTAAGCTATCACATGTAGCATCTTTGTAGCTCCCTGTGAGGACACTGATACATTTTTGTGATAAAAAAGTTGTGAAAGAAAAGGATGAGATAGTTACAAGCCATACTATCTTCTGAGGTGTATGTAAGGTCTTGACACAACAGCAAATCAGAAGATGACTTTCCACATCTATATGAAACCCTACTAGCATTATTAGTAACAAATTGCATTGATGCATTTCTTACAATTAGTCTTAGAATTACCAGGCTCAGGTACGCTTCTGGGAATATAAAATGAGTGACCAATGAGGAACGTGACTCAAGGTTGTTAATTCTGTTGTCCACTTAGGCTAAAACTGCATTCCTTATGCACAGGACAAATGAGATCTGACAGATATGCTGGGCTTGCTAAAGAAACAGAAAGGTAATATAGGTCTTTTCAACATGATTGTCTTTGAAATAAAACCTATAGATTGCTGCTGTGCTCAAAGACATTAAAGCTGAAAATAATAAAACCATTACAATTTTTTTTACAGTAGAATTTAGGTGTGGTTCCCCAACCTGCTCATGAAATAAAAATGCGTTTGGAAGGAGTGAGCTAATGGGCTCTGAGCTGTGCCGTACCACTCCCTAAAATCTCTAAAAGCATTAGCAGCTAGTCCACATTACTCCAATCTCTACAGTATTAACTTTCACATACACTAATATTTATATAATCTGTGGTATTTGCTTTACTTTACACTTTGTTTTAGAGAAGCAAATGGATGCAGAGGGCAGGTTGATTAATGTCTATTGCAAATGCTCTGGCTACACAAATCTATAGACAGCTGCTGACTGCCAGAATTGGGAAGGTAAGTAAGTATAAACATCTTGTTACTCTTGTCCTGTATCTTAGATATGTACCCTAAGAGTTAAAATTGTCCACTATCAGAAAGGAGTCTGTATTAGCTGGGTTTGGTTTTCTGTGGTACATTTTTATATTCCTGTTTGCATTTTCACACTACTCATCACAGCCTCAGCTAAGGGTCAGGACCCCCTGTGCTAGATACAGTACAAACAAAGAAGTTCCTGTCCAAAAGGACTTAGTAAGGCACACTTTGTCAGAGAGGGCCACAGAGACACCAAAACATGTAAGACCCTATATGTTCACTATACAGAGAATGAAATCAACAAATCCATTTCAAGTGTTGTCTAACTTCTGCTCTCCATTCCCTCTGCATACTGCGAGAGATGCAAAGTAACCCGGATGATGCAAGTGATATGCACTGCAGATTGAATTTGCATCCCTTGCCTCTGATTAACAAGTGACAGTTCTCTGCACCATGGAAACCATAAACTATGTGTGTCTGTTTGGAAAGAGTGGCAATTGCTGCAATAATAGGAGAATTCCAAACCCCTGTCCTAAACCACATGCTCTGAAACACAAAAGCTTCCTGCGACAGAAACACTCCTAGAGACAGCTGAGATCATTTGGGTAGTGAGACACGGAGTCCTACCACCTGAGAGATCTGCAAATAAAGATCACGGAGGCACCACTCCAACCCAGGAACTGTGATCTACCTGTGAGTGACAGTAGTACATCTCAACCTTCAGTTCCCACTCCATTCTCCTCAAAAAAGAGTTTACTCCCTCTTTGTGAAAGCATTAAACTGTTACACATAGCCTTTCTTTCCTTTTAAATGATGTTCCTTATGGCAGGCAGAGTGAATTGTAACCTGTATGGGAGCTCAGAAACACAATAAAGTGTAAGTGTACAACACTCATGTAAGGTCTTGAATATCTAGCCCACAAGTATCTAAATCCTCACTGTAAACCATAGTAAAGTCAAGCTGAGAATAGTGCCCTAATGCTCAGTGTGCTCTAATGCTTGTTGATTTTCCATATAGATTGCAGTAAAAGGTTTCCCAGAGTCAACTTGTAAAAAAAGGGCTAGAGTTTCCATGGATTACTTCCTTGTTAAATTAGATTTAAAGTACCACTGCCTCCTGAATATATGCAAAATGAGACAAAACCTTTCATGTCCTGAAGAGTGATTTTAAAAAAAATATATGGAAAGTTGTCTATGAACTAAGAAAAAGTAAAAGAAAAAGAAGGGGAAAAGGAAAAGGAAAAAAGAAGATGGAAGAAGTATAAAAAGTTAAAAAAAGGTGTAGAAGTAGAAAAGAGAGAAAGGGAAAGGGAAAAAAAGGAAAAGGAGGGAAAAAACGAAAAATGAAAAAAAAAGAAAAAAAAAAGAAAAGAGAAAAGAAAGGAACCCATATTTAAGCTTTAAATTTTGCATTCCTTAAGAATCCTGCTTATTTAAACCAGACTTTGAAACCTTACTGTAGTTTCAGACTGTAAAGCAACAATTTGCAACACTGAAGATATTTCCTTTTGGAATACTAATCCAGAATTTCCTTTTTTTTTTCTTGATTTAAGAATATTTTAATTGGAAAGATTATATTTTTTTTTGTTTGCTTAAGCTAGCGGTTTTCTTCTAAAATGTCTAGATTTCTGGTTAGCACTGTTAACTTCTTCATCTTCCTTCCTATGCACATACACGTCATGTCTGGAGCAAAGCAAAACATGAACCACATGTTTCATATAAACAGTTAGATGTTTTGCATATAGATGGTGCTTAGCTGGAACAACTATAAAGGAATAAACCAGAAGGAAACAGTAGGTGAAAGACTCAGCATTTTAGTAAGACAGGAGGAACATAAGCAATTAATCATTAATATGGAAAATAGTGGATAGCAATAGGAGGAGGAAAGTAGTTACTACAAGAGAGGAAAAGATTTAGTTAAGCTTCCATTTGAGGTGAGCCTCACCCAACCACAGTTTGAGTCTTGTTTAAAATACACATCCAGGGCCACACTCTGCCTTGACAGAACCAGTGTCAAATCCTAAACATTCGTTTTCCATTGATATGAGTAGGAAGAGAATTTGTCCTTTCATCATTCCATAAATTTGCTGACTGTGTTGTTTATATTTCAAGTGTTCAGAATTAAAGACAACAATATAACTCAGACAGAATTTTGATCCTAATTGCATCTGGTTAAACGCAGAGGAACTCTACTAAAATAAACTCAGATACTTAATTTTGTTAAGTAAACTTTAGTAGAGTGACATAGATTTATCATTGTGTAACCCAGATCAAAAGCTAATTCAGTCAAAAGCAGTATTGAAGTGAGTAGTGCCAGACTTGTCAAGCCTCATACTTGACACACGAGACATTCATCTGGCTCCATCTTGCTCTCTTCAGTATGGTGTTTCAGTCTCAGGCGACCACACAACAGCTCCTCAGCTTCCCTCCAGATCCGGAATCCAACATCAGATACATGTGTTTAGACTGCTGACAAATAAAGTTTGGCAGATGGGGTCCTGGGTGGGTAGGGAAGGATGCTGGAGTATGATCCACAGCCAGGAGCTGTTGAGGGAGATCCCACCCTCCAAGTCCTGTAGGAAGGCAGCAGACCCCCAGCTACAGCTTCATGCCACTGTCTCTTCCTCACACCCTCTTGAGCCCCACATTCCATCTAAAAGCAGAACAGTCCTGTAAAACCAAAACTGAGCTCTTAACCCTGATGATAAAAATATGTAAAGGAAATACACTTCAATGATTGTCATTACAATGAAAAGTTTTCTAAACAGAACCTCAGGTTGACAGGTAAGCTGTCACCACAGTAAGAAATTTTACATTTTCTTAACTTTTTGTAGAACGTGATAGTTCATAACTACTGAGCTTTCTGCAGTGATCACCATGGCAATGCACTATT
>NW_020955577.1:514826-517206 GCF_003031625.1 Empidonax traillii
GGAAGACAATGAGATTCAGCATTTGACTTGCTACAAAAAGGTTGAGAGCCAGATTCTGTCTCCTTTTTGCCAGGCCTGGGAAGAGAGGGGGCTGGGAGACAGGGTAGGGGGTCAAAGCACAGTGAACTTCAGTTACTCTTTTATCTCCCTCTTTCATCCATTATCTTCATCATCCAAGTGAAATTGTCTTTTTAGGATAATTAGGAAGCAGTTTAGTTTAGAGCAGCCCTGTGGCTGTCCTAAAACAAATGGTTAGAAGAAGAAGAATAGAAAATACCCTCTTTCTTTTTTTTTTTTTCTAACATGGAAGCACATGGGGCTTAATGAAAAATTTACAGAATTAAAACCAGAGGAAGCTCAAGATTTCCTGACTCCTGGTTCTATCTGAAACCCCTTATTCTTCATCCAGGCATAAAGGTACTTTAGAGCTTCATTGAAACTAAAACCTCTAATGGGATTGTCTACCAGATAAGGGTATAGGTCCTTAGATTACAAATTAGGAGATAAAAATTACTGAAATTCAGCAATGATCAACTTTCCAGTTCACTATCAATACCATGAAATAGACTGAATAAACTGTTAGAAGCTAAATCATAACAAGCCTTTTTTGAATTTTCCTCAAGAAAATAAATATAACTTTTGAGGAAAACGTACTTTGTTCAACTTTTTTGAGTGTTCTTCCAACATTTAAAGAAAAAAAAAAAGCTTCAAGATGATGAAAAGATACATGTCAGGCAGCCTGCATCTTACTGATGCTAACCTAATCTATCAACAGCCTGGGAAGTATGTGCAGTGACAAAAGGAAGCAGATGTGCTCTTAATCCTCCTAAAGTGAACTATGGGATGGGTATCCTCAATCATCCAGAATGGTTTCTCTGGTGCCCTTATGTCTCTTGGTAGAGGCTGAACAGAGTATTTGTCATGGAATCAGGCCTTCACTTGGGATTTGTGTACTTTTTAGTCCTTTGATCATATGTCTCATATTTTACCTTAACTGAACCTTCATGGACTTTTGAAGATAATCATTGCTTTCCATTTTTCATCAGAAAGAGCTACTGGCATGAGCAATCATCCCTCTCTGCAAGCACTCCTCTTGAAATGCAGGAAATCACTTGCCCAGCCTACTGACAGGTAAATAGGATACAGAAGGTACCACATTCAGGCTGTTTTCAAAGAACAGTTGTTAAATCTTTGGTTCTTCTTGTCGACTGCAGGCTTGTTTAATCTTTCACTGGTCAGATACAAGAGAGGTGAGAAAACACCTTTAATGCCAAAAAGGGAGTAGTGTTTATTATACCTTGTTCATGACCAAGATGCCATGGCTTGTGTAACATGGTGTGCAGGGGGCAGTCACGGAGCTCTGCCTGGCACTCTCTCTAACACTATGTATATGAGAGCTTAAGGCAATCTTAACCTATTTTTGAGACAGGAGAGATGCCTTTACCAGTTTTCAGTGAAACTAGTTTTCTGCTTCATCATCATGTAGAGGAGAAAGAGCCATGCTTTGCTAGAGAAGTCAAGTATCCCACTCAAATATCTAAAAACAGCAACAGAAATACACCTTATATTTAAATACAATATGCATCATGGATCCAATTCCCTTGGAAACACAGACCTTTGGCTCTTGTAGGAAGTACAAGACTGGAGAGCAGGTCAGTGCAGTCAGCAGTGAACTTTCTTCTTGTTGTGAAGAAAGTATGAGCTAGGGTGAAATCAACAGTCCCAGCTCTTCTATCAGCAATTTTCTCTTAGTGTGAGCCCTTTATCATTGTCTATTCTGCTGATTCATCAGAACAAGAAGAGATTACAGATTCAGGATATTCTGCACTGCAGCGAACCCAGACTGACATTTAACTACTGCTCTAAACTCCACCGGAGCCAAGACACAGCCATTCAGAAATTTGGACGTCTACAAATGGTTCATTTCCTCTGTACCATAGCGCCTTTGACAAAACAGTATGTGTAGTGCAGTACAGCAACCCTCTTACCTTGACTGAGAAAGGAGTGTAGTTTTTGTTTGAACATAACCTCATTTGCAAGGTGTTTACAAGTGAGGTATATTAGACTGATCACAGGACAAAGCATTGTGCACCATCACACAAAAGGCTGTAAGTCTTTTGCTCACAGGAATAAAAAAGCACAGAACAAGTGATTGCTTATTGATAGCACATAATGAGACAGACAGAGCTCTGGCTGAAATTCAGGTCTCTTGCCACCCAGATCCATATGCAAATCACCAGGCTGCTGTTCCTACAATCAGATTACTTAACCTTTGCATGTCTCATTCTCCCCCAAAGTAAAACAATATGCTCTTTCATCTTTCACTGACATAACTGGAGTGCTAAAGATTCACAGTACACTTTGAAAATGTAAGGTACTC
>NW_020955577.1:517227-519600 GCF_003031625.1 Empidonax traillii
GGAAGACAATGAGATTCAGCATTTGACTTGCTACAAAAAGGTTGAGAGCCAGATTCTGTCTCCTTTTTGCCAGGTCTGGGAAGAGAGGGGGCTGGGAGACAGGGTAGGGGGTCAAAGCACAGTGAACTTCAGTTACTCTTTTATCTCCCTCTTTCATCCATTATCTTCATCACCCAAGTGAAATTGTCTTTTAAGGATAATTAGGAAGCAGTTTAGTTTAGAGCAGCCCTGTGGCTGTCCTAAAACAAATGGTTAGAAGAAGAAGAATAGAAAATACTCTCTTTTTTTTTTTTTTTTTCCTAACATGGAAGCACATGGGGCTTAATGAAAAATTTACAGAATTAAAACCAGAGGAAGCTCAAGATTTCCTGACTCCTGGTTCTATCTGAAACCCCTTATTCTTCATCCAGGCATAAAGGTACTTCGGAGCTTCATTGAAACTAAAACCTCTAATGGGATTGTCTACCAGATAAGGGTATAGGTCCTTAGATTACAAATTAGGAGATAAAAATTACTGAAATTCAGCAATGATCAACTTTCCAGTTCACTATCAATACCATGAAATAGACTGAATAAACTGTTTGAAGCTAAATCATAACAAGCCTTTTTTGAATTTTCCTCAAGAAAATAAATATAACTTTTGAGGAAAACGTACTTTGTTCAACTTTTTTGAGTGTTCTTCTGACATTTAAAGAAAAAAAAAATCTTCAAGATGATGAAAAGATACATGTCAGGCAGCCTGCATCTTACTGATGCTAACCTAATCTATCAACAGCCTGGGAAGTATGTGCGGTGACAAAAGGAAGCAGATGTGCTCTTAATCCTCCTAAAGTGAACTATGGGATGGGTATCCTCAATCATCCAGAATGGTTTCTCTGGTGCCCTTATGTCTCTTGGTAGAGGCTGAACAGAGTATTTGTCATGGAATCAGGCCTTCACTTGGGATTTGTGTACTTTTTAGTCCTTTGATCATATGTCTCATATTTTACCTTAACTGAACCTTCATGGACTTTTGAAGATAATCATTGCTTTCCATTTTTCATCAGAAAGAGCTACTGGCATGAGCAATCATCCCTCTCTGCAAGCACTCCTCTTGAAATGCAGGAAATCACTCGCCCAGCCTACTGACAGGTAAATAGGATACAGGAGGTACCACATTCAGGCTGTTTTCAAAGAACAGTTGTTAAATCTTTGGTTCTTCTTGTCGACTGCAGGCTTGTTTAATCTTTCACTGGTCAGATACAAGAGAGGTGAGAAAACACCTTTAATGCCAAAAAGGGAGTAGTGTTTATTATACCTTGTTCATGACCAAGATGCCATGGCTTGTGTAACATGGTGTGCAGGGGGCAGTCACTGAGCTCTGCCTGGCACTCTCTCTAACACTATGTATATGAGAGCTTAAGGCAATCTTAACCTATTTTTGAGACAGGAGAGATGCCTTTACCAGTTTTCAATGAAACTAGTTTTCTGCTTCATCATCATGTAGAGGAGAAAGAGCCATGCTTTGCTAGAGAAGTCAAGTATCCCACTCAAATATCTAAAAACAGCAACAGAAATACACCTTATATTTAAATACAATATGCATCATGGATCCAATTCCCTTGGAAACACAGACCTTTGGCTCTTGTAGGAAGTACAAGACTGGAGAGCAGGTCAGTGCAGTCAGCAGTGAACTTTCTTCTTGTTGTGAAGAAAGTATGAGCTAGGGTGAAATCAACAGTCCCAGCTCTTCTATCAGCAATTTTCTCTTAGTGTGAGCCCTTTATCATTGTCTATTCTGCTGATTCATCAGAACAAGAAGAGATTACAGAGTCAGGATATTCTGCACTGCAGCGAACCCAGACTGACATTTAACTACTGCTCTAAACTCCACCGGAGCCAAGACACAGCCATTCAGAAATTTGGACGTCTACAAATGGTTCATTTCCTCTGTACCATAGCGCCTTTGACAAAACAGTATGTGTAGTGCAGTACAGCAACCCTCTTACCTTGACTGAGAAAGGAGTGTAGTTTTTGTTTGAACATAACCTCATTTGCAAGGTGTTTACAAGTGAGGTATATTAGACTGATCACAGGACAAAGCATTGTGCACCATCACACAAAAGGCTGTAAGTCTTTTGCTCACAGGAATAAAAAAGCACAGAACAAGTGATTGCTTATTGATAGCACATAATGAGACAGACAGGCTGAAATTCAGGTCTCTTGCCACCCAGATCCATATGCAAATCACCAGGCTGCTGTTCCTACAATCAGATTACTTAACCTTTGCATGTCTCATTCTCCCCCAAAGTAAAACAATATGCTCTTTCATCTTTCACTGACATAACTGGAGTGCTAAAGATTCACAGTACACTTTGAAAATGTAAGGTACTC
>NW_020955577.1:520552-559741 GCF_003031625.1 Empidonax traillii
CAGGTCTCTTGCCACCCAGATCCATATGCAAATCACCAGGCTGCTGTTCCTACAATCAGATTACTTAACCTTTGCATGTCTCATTCTCCCCCAAAGTAAAACAATATGCTCTTTCATCTTTCACTGACATAACTGGAGTGCTAAAGATTCACAGTACACTTTGAAAATGTAAGGTACTCCGTAAGAAAGCAAAAAACTGTTAATGGTTTAGTGCTTATTTATCTGCAGGAAAAACAAAAAGATGCAGTAAAACTACTGCAGGCACCTTCCACAGAGGTGGTACCAGAGGAGTCTTCCAGACCAGCTCACGATAGACAACAAGAATTAATTCCTTCTGTGGCACCTTCCAGCTCTGGAACTCGATCCAAATGAACTAATATAGATGATTACCATGATTTGACAACCTTCTTTACGCAGCCAAAATGTTCACTGACAAAAGGCAGTGCTTTATTGTTCTAGCTAGAGAAAATGGGTTGTTTCATATAAAATTGACCTGTGATTCAGGAGTTCTGAATTCAGCTGCCATCTCTACTGTAGGACCTTGAGCTAGTCAAATGTTCTTTCCATTTCTCAGCTCCCCATGTGTAGCTATTTCACCAGCAGAGCTGCTAGGATTGACAAACAAATTGCTGGAAAAAAATCCACAGTAAGTATTGTAGATTTTATATGACTATCAGGGCATAAGTGATAGAAAATCTATTGCTCTGGATCTTCTGGATAGAAAGTATATGCAACTGTTCCATTTTGCAAAGTTAAAAAATTCAGCTGGTTCTATTTAACATTTTCCTAAGCATCCAATTTCTTCTTTCCCTTAACTGCCAAAGTTTTGTAATTAGAAAACATTTTGTTCTCAAAGTCTTGCCATGCTTTTATTGCCATGTTTTTACGAGCTAAGTGACAGAGGAGATAAATGAAGGCTCAGTCCTCCACGGTTTAAAAAAAAAAAAAAAAAAAAAAAAAAAAAGGCAATTAAAAACTTCATAACAATTGGGCATAAAATCAGCAAGACAGATGATCATCTAGTGGTTACTTCCATGAAGTGGTCCTGAAGGATAAACATTTAAGGAAAAATAATAAAAAAATTATATTATCTCTCCATTGTTTAATTTTTTTTTTATTAAATAAAAACACTTCCTTTTCCCCATCCCCTTTAATTTACATATACAACCCTCCAAGTCAACTACATACGTATAGACAATGCCAAGGAAATATAACCTGAGAGTATACCTGATAGGTACAAGTCATGATGAATATGAAGACTTCAGTGAAGTTATAAAATCATTAACTAGTAATAAAAACAAAATTTAAATTGTAGCTTGTTTACTGAATTGCCAGAAATTAAATAGCATGTTTTCACCTAAACAAATTTTCTGTGTAGGTATATATGAAATATTCTCTTGGACTTTCAAATTAGCTACTCACTGTATTTTGCAGTTCAGTGCTGATGTTTAGACTGAATGTTAGTGTTGCACTCACCCCATCTAGCTGCAAGCAGCAGGAAGGCCAGCCAGCTAGACAAAGACAGAACTACCCTCATGAAAAGGAGTGCAAATCTGATTTAACTAAAACACAGAATCTTATTTTTTATAGAACTACAGTTTAAGACATTTTGAGTTGTGATCTCTCAGTATTGGTTAACAACCCACTGTTTTGTATTGTTTTGTATTGTGTTTTGCTGACACAGTGGTGGTACTTCTGCACTTTACAGAAAATTGATGTCAGAAAAACATTCTTAAAGGCACACAGTCATACACTGAGAAGTTAAGAAATGTAGAAACTAAAATTCTTTGAGGACCTTCAGTCATTTCTTTACTTTGCATGCACTCTGTTTCAAACTTTTATCAGTACAATCATACAATACCTTCCCCTATGGAAAAACAACCCAAATGCTGATCACCAACTTGTTGATCTCAATTCTCATCTGCTTACACAGCAGCACACTCCATATCCTCTCTCTGTCTCAGTCTCCTTGAGAACCACTTAGTCCTTGCCCCTGGGCACATGGAGGAAGGTTCCTCTGCCCATTTTATAGAATCATAGATCACAGAATATTCTGAGTTGGAAGGGACCCACTAGGATCATCAAAGTCCAACTCCCAGCTGAGTAAGTTTTAGCAAGACTTTTATTTCCAGACAATGCTTCTTGCCAAGAAAGAATTCAACAGAGCTGCCCTTTCCTTTCCCTTGTCCCATTTGTTCTCACTGCCACACAAAGGGAATGAATTAATACAGAGCAGGGGAGAAAGGAACAGAGAGCATGGCAGAAGACTCAAGAAAGAGCATGGTTAGGATACCTGCAGGAATAGATCTTGACATGTAAAAGGGGCTCAGGAGTAATGGGCACACTGGCAGTAAGCCAGGGTACAAAACAACTGTGTTTGTATAAGCCAGTTATATATTTACTTCTGCCTAGTAAAAGGTTATAAGAAGTTCCTGTGCTTTTGTAGCATATTATTGGTTATTTGTAGATGGTATACGGAAGAAATCATTTGAAGTGAAACCAAATACTGGCAGGAGGGGAGGGGAGGAGTGGGGAGGGATAGAATTTCAGTTAGTAAACTGTAAAAACATAGCTTCAAATAAAAATTTAGTAAATAGCAATCAATACTAAAAGCATTTTTTTTTGTACTTAAAAGTTTCCTTTTGTGAAAGAACAAAGGTAACTGAATGGGTTGCTGTGATTAGAAATCACTGAAAATTTTTTAAAGTTTTTCTTGCACATTAAAGAGAGGCCAAATTTAAGATGGACACAGCAATTAGCCAGGACCTAGAGTGCCATCATATTTTCAAGAAAACAAGCAATAAAGAAGGAAGCTGAGTTTAGGGAATCCATTCATAAACTTGATAGCAGAAAATGAACTTGCAGACAGTGAGAAAAAACAGAGACAGACTGTAAAACCACATCTCCAGAAATTCCCTTAAATGTGATAGTGCATGCAGTCTGGTGGTCTTACAAGTGAGAGAGAGCAGAGAAGCAGGAAATCAGGAACAAAGATAAGACTGTAAACCAGAAAACTGCAATGAGTTCCACATAGAGCCTAGAAAGTGAATAAAATGCCCACTTCTGTTCTCATACTTTTGGGACAGTTTCACCTATAAGGAGACTAGAAAACTGATAATTTTACTATTCATTATAATTTTTTAAAAAACTGCAATCAATTTCTTTGTTACTAATGGTAGTTGCAATACTAGAGCCTCATCAGCTTACTTAAGCATGCTGTGCCATGAAAGTCAGATGAGACCCTCCAACCTGGGTCAGGAATGAATTTGTACTGTTGCTAACAAGCAGGGGTCCGTGACTGCCTCATTTCCCCCAATGTGTGAAGATCTCACAAGAGCCTACTCTCTCAACACTGGTGATTTCTGCTTCAAATCAGCCCTGAAAATTCCTTCTCCTACAAGCCCTGTGCTAAACAAATCAGTAGTGCATTCTATACTTTCTCTTTAAAATGTGGATTTCAGAAGCTTAGCAGGAAAACAGAATTCAACAGGAATTACATCTTTTGTAATTAATAATTTTATTAGTTCCTCTTCCCATTCTCCCCCTATTGCTTGTTTCCATAACATAAGGAGTTACATCGAGCCAACCCCAATTCCAAATTTTTTGGGACAATCTTCCCATTTTTGTTAAATATCTGCCATGTTTTGGAAAGCTATACTAAAAATTAGGATTGGCATGAGTCTATCTAACAAAGTGCACACCCAATCCTCTTAGTCAAGGATGCCATCCTTCCTTGGGATGTCATGCAGACCCACGCAACTTGATTAAATTTGTCAGCAGTGAGCAATTTGTATCATCTTGTACAGCTATAACAGAATTCCAGTTGGTGGCAATTCCCTTTCCAGGTTTCCTCCAAATGAAACAACATTTTTAAAACAAATAATTTTAAGGGACCATATGGCATATAAAAAAATAAATGCCTAGGGCATCAAAAGCCCAAAGCAATTTTTATTTTGACTGCCAAAGAAAGATTTAAAATTTCTTTTTGGCATTGCATAGAAAGGGACCATTATGAGGCTTTTAGCAGCACTTTCTCTGTCCCCCCTTCATCTCAGAAATCTAGCATTAATAATTAAAAGTCTTTTAGAAATACCATAAACATAGGATTTGTGTGCCAATGTTTCAGGTCCATTAACATGAAACATTTGGAATTCCTTTTGCCCTCAGACTTTAAGTCATCTGTGGCAGGAGCCACTGAACAGACGGTTTTGCTTGTTTTGCCCTGGCTGCCAGTATCTCAGCTAATCTAGAACCTTTTTAACCCGTTCCTTTGGACAGCAATTTGCAGGCAGGCTCCTTAAGGGAATGAGAGCTGGATTTCTCCTGCTCTTGCAACTACTTTTTCATGGGTCTCTCTCAGATAGGAAATTTCTATTGTATCTTTAACTAGTCACTTCTTCTCTTCTGAGGCAGATTTACAACTAGTAAGTTTTTAGCTGACATTATATTTGGGTCTCTGCTTTTTCTGATTTCAAACTGTGTCAGGGAGAAGCTAACTGTACATTTATTTGACTGGAAATCAGGATACTGTTTTCTACAAGGACTCTACTTTCAACATCTTACAGCAATGTTTATGTGCCATTCACATGTATCACTCCCAATAATAGCAAATTTATTATTTGGCAAAATAGAGATGTATTATTTTTTTACAAGCTGTTGGTTTCTATTTATCTTATTATTACGCTTTCTAATGTTGGGAGAGGAAAGTAAAATAAATTGAAATTATCACGTCCCTTCTGAGGGAATCTTTCAAGTACCACTTATGTCTCTCTCTGCAGTAAATTGGATATTCCTGAATAGCTAAACTCATGTCTCAGATGATCTGGTAGCAGAGAGGATTTGCACTCCTATAGTTCATATCTGCACACTTCCTACATTTGAAAACATGACCTCTTACTATGCAATGTAATGAAGTTAAGTTGTTGACACTGTTGTATTTTTAATTACCTCTGTTACCGGGCTTACAGAGCTTCAGGAATGTAAGAAGCTTAGCAAACACTGAAACGCCTACAAATAAGAGCAAGTCTCAAGATAAGTTCAGGTCAATGTCTAAAGTATACTGAAAACAAGGACACCTGCTTAACAGAAACAACTAAATTAAAACAAGTATTTCTGTCATCAGCAGCCTCCCAGAAAATGCATAGAACTCTGGTAGGATATTGAAAACAGCCTCACCTCCAAATTTATCAACATTCTCATCACGTCTTTATTCTGCCACTGAAGAAAGAGCAGGATTCTTACGTCTGTTGAGAAGAATATTTTTGTAAAGGAAATTTCTAAAAATTCACACTCATAGCAAATTCTAATGCAATTAGCACTTTGGGAGCTCTGCACTAACTCATCTTTCTCTCATTTTCAGCCCCAAAAGTATTTTCAGTGAAAGACACAATGGTTGATCTAGACTAAATGGGTATGTTACATGTTAGGTCATTTCCCAGAAACTATGTGTTTCCTCATATTTGTCCTGGTTTTGACTGGTATAATTTTCTTCCATGTTGCTGGTACAGTTCTGTGTTTGGGATTTAGTATGACAGTAATGTTAGTAACACATCGACATTTTCATTGTTGCTAAGTAGTGCTTACCCTAAGGGAAGGATTTTTCGGTTTTCCATGCTCTGTCAGAGAGCAGGTGGGAAGGAGCACAGCTAGGACAGCCTACCTGAACTGACTAAAGGGATATTCCCTTTCCATAGAATGCCATGCCCAGTATATAAGCTGCAGGGAGTCAGCAAGGAGCTGCAGATCACTGATCAGCAATGGGCTGTGCATCGGTAAGTGAGTGGTGAGAAACTGCATTATGCATCACTTGATTTTCCTGGGTATCACTTGTTTTTCCTGGGTTTTATTCCAGCTTTTTAAGGTGTTATGTATAAGAAAGGAATTATTCGTAAAAGTATATAACATGTAGACAAAACATAGCACTTTCCTACATATAGCACATGTGCAGGCTTTTGCTCTGAATTATCTCAGAGTCCAGATGTTTTCCTCAAATCCCTTCACTTCAGAAACCATGGTAGAAAATTATTTCCGTCGTGGAATTTATTCTCAGTAGAAAAGGAACATTGCCATTTACCAGCTCTGGCTGGCCAGTTTTGGCCTTCTTGACTGAAACATAGTCAAAGTATTATCCTGTAACAGAAGAGAGACAAAGTGGGCTTAACCATCTAGGCCCATATAGAACCTTCTCATGATTTATGTTGTGGCTTCTTTAACAGCCACACAATTTCTACTCTGTCACCATTTCTGCCCTATCACATCACTTTTCCTTGGCTGTGCAAGTAACATACTGACATTTTTTGTTTCAGTTTTTAAGATAGCCATCATCCTAGTAATATTGAGTAGTTTATGTCTATGCTGTCTATAGTCACATAGAGTGGAGAGGAGAGTAAGGAAAGGTATTTGCTTTTCAGAATAATTTTTATTCTTCAAAGGCGTTTTTTATCACTGAGAAAAATTCTACGACGTTAAAATACATGAAGAGAAACCGCCTAGGAGCTAGCGCCCACCACTTACAACCTCCAACAGAAACTAAGAAAACTTTACTAGAAAGAAGAACTAAAAAACTTTAGCAGTAAGATTCTTACCAATTTTCCAGAAAAAGATAAGAATCAAGAATTGGAAAACTGAAACTGAAACATAACTCTGCAAACATAACTCTGCTTTTCTGAAGATACTGCAAGTTAAGAAACATACCTTATCCAGAAATTATTTTTCCAAAAGCCTTACAATGACAAAAAACCCCAATCTTTCCTATGTACATTTCATATACAATTGTAAAGTGTTGTTATATTCCCTATTAAGCTAACATTGATCACACTGACAAAATATGTATTTTTCTGTATCTTACAAAGTTCAGATAAAAGACACCACAGTCGAAGAATAATTCTGTTTGGAAGGGATTTTTAGAGATCACCTTATTCAATATGCAGCTTACAGCATGCTAATTTCAAAATTATATCAGGTTGCACAGGCCCTGCTGAGTCAGATAATGAAAATTCCTAAGGGTGATAAAACCACAGATTTTCTAGACAGTCTGTTGCAGTGCATAGCCATTCTCATTCCTCATATCTGATCACAAATCCTCTTGTTGGCTTGTGTTCTTTCACTGTGTACCTCAGAGGAAGAATTTGGCTCCATCTTCCCTGTGACTGCTGTTTAGGGAGCAGAAGACTTTGGGCTCCCCACCATTCTGCCTTTCCTTGTCCAGGCTAGACATATGCAGTTCCATTAGCATCTCATTTGTCAGGTGCTCCATTTCCCTAAATCTGTCTCAGTGGTCCTACGATGATCTCCTCATTTTATCAGTGCCTCAACTCCCTTCACCTACAGTCTCAAAGCACAGTCCTGTTACCAGGATGGCTTGAACACATTCAGAGGACAAAATGAGGCAGGATATCTAAGCATCTACGGAGACGTGTATTTTGACTTCATAATCAAAAGTATTGAATGGGTGACCTTCTATTACCCAAAAAGGTCATGACTGCTTTGAAACTTACTGTGAACTTCATATTTCATATGTACAGTAAATAGTTGGAATAGAATACCACACTAATTATTTCCCAGTTCCGTACTCTGATCTAGTTCTGTCAAATACAATGAGCTTTCTAATAACCAGTGATCACTCATTTTTTCCATTTAAGAGCTACTAATGCTGTATTTTGCCTTCAAAAATTTCTGCTTTCACAAACACAATAATAAAAATGAAGTTAGGGGGTTTTGTTTTATCCTCTTCATTACTTAAATAGGAAGAAAATAAATATTGCTTAAAAAAAATTTTGGGTTGGAATGAATGATACACAAATGTATAATTATTTGTAATTTATCATGAAATTAAATTATAATTTCTAATAATTAACTCATCTTTTAAACATCTCTCTAATTATTGTTCTAATGATTAATTATATTAATCATCTTCCAGTGTTAAAAAGGAAACAATTGCTGTTCTACTCTGGAATGCCTAATTCCAGTTTTTACTCCCTATGAATATGTTACAGTTCTTCTGTTGGCAGTCACAAAAACTCTCTATAAAGGCAGCATTTACTTCAGTTTCTCTCAGAGCCAAGGAATACAAATGGAGCTTGACATTTTTGAGTTTTCAAGCACTGATCTACAATAGTTATTAGAACTATTGCTCTTACTATTTTACACTGTATTAAAAGCACAGCCTATGGCAATTTTTATGTGTTCACAGTAAAGGAAAAAAAATGGCATTGCATAAAAATGAATGTTGAAATGGACAGGAATTCTGCACACAGTCACTATGGGTCTCTAGGATCGCTACCTTTTCAGTTACTGGGAAAACAACATTAAGAGAAATAAAATCAGTCTCTTTAAACCACTGGAGAGCCTTCTCAACTGAATTATGTACCAACTGCAGATATAGAAAACCTTGTATTTTAAAAAGAGGCAATTCTATTCATTCCTGAGGAATCAGTGTCCATTTTCTCTTTTATCACCTGTGCCTTTGAATAATAACATCTAGACAAGTAAAAATCGTATTTTTGCACCCTGATTTCCTGCTGTAAAGGAGGCTCAACTTTCTAACTGAAACATTTTTTGAATCATAGTTAAGACAAAAACGAAACTAAAGTTCTCACTGAAGTTGTCACAATCTGCTTTTACATTTCTCTTTTACAGGAGTCAGGATCAAGCCTTCCTGGCACCCATCCCCTCCCCAGAGATTTCTAACAAGATGAAAAGGTAAGAAAAACACAACTGTGGAAGAAAACTAACAAAGAACAGTATCTAGAGAAATTCTGTGCAGTTAGTTACTTTCTGCTCCATATGACTAAAGCATTTCTAGAAACAGTATTTACAAAGCATTCAGTTTTCACTGCATACAGGTGACCTCACGCATCAAGTATGTCATCTATCAGTTCTAGTCTGTTCAAAAATATTTGTGGTCCTCTGTTCAACTAATCACAAAGGTTTTTAGATGACAAGTCAAGAAAGTAAAAAACAGTATTTTTTTCTCCACGTTGCTGTTACTATAGGAAAGGACTCTAGGAAATTTTCAAGAATACTTTTAATTTTCACACCACTCATGGTGATATTTTTCCCAATGTTTTTCAAAAAACTCACAAGATGACCCCTGGCTAATGTTAGATGATGATGATACTGAGTGGATTGGTCTTCAGGAACTGCTTCAGGCCCTGCTTGTGATCAATCAGTCTCCTTAGAACACCCAATGGCTGTTGTTTTACTATTTTGGCACCCATTCTAACACATGCCAATGTGCTCTTCATGTGATTCTGCACCACCACTGTTACTTTCTTTCTGGAGTCAGAGAAGGCGCCGGTCTGAATTCAGGCCCGACTGAAAAATCTAATAGCCAGAAATCATTCATGTTAGATAAATAAAATGTTCTTCACTTGTATCAATCAGCTGACTGCCATGCGGATCAGAAACTGTATATACCTTCATATGACTTTTCTTGCGGAGCTCTCCATCTGGAGGTAATGGAATAAAAAACATTCAGTGCAACCCAAGTTGGAGGAAAAATAAAAATGTACTGAGGCTTAATTTTTTCACATTAGCTACAGATTAAAATGAGAAAAACCCCTAAGCAAAACAGGAACAGGCAAACAATTATTTTTTAAAAATGGCTAAAAATTATCCTACAAGTTAGTAGTAATTCAAACTGTTAAAAAGTTAATTTGTACTTCAAACTCAAATGTACAATCTTGGCTGTTTGATCTTATGGAGCCAAATTACGTTACATTAAAGTTTCAGAGCATCATTTGTAAGAAATGTAAAACAGAATCTCCAACCCTCAGAGAAGGAATAGCTAATATGAATTGAATCTTCTGCTAAACTTTTGCAGTTCTGCATGACCTAAGCCTGATGGTACTCAGTTTCATGCACTCCGTCCTGAGAACCGCTATAAAATATGGCCTCTAAAATGTGATCCAGAATTTTCCATTAATGTTTTCCCCCCAATACTCTGCAGCTATGAGTTGTATATACCTGCTGTGTAAAAGTTCAAGGAGTCCTGTAAGGAGAGTATCTAGCTGTTTTTCCACAGCAATCTCACTTCAAAGGAGGTTTTATCAATAAATAGGATATCACAACGCCTGACTCTGGTTCACAACACCTTTTCTTCATGGTTACAAAGAAATGATACATTTTATTTTGTAAAGATTACCTATTTTATAAAATCTTACTATGTTAATAAGTTCAAAAATTTCATAACAGTATCAGAGTTCCTCTTCACTGTTTCGAAGTGAAGTTTTCAATGTAGTTTCAACTGAGTTTCTGCATAATGTGTCATTTCTTGGGCTTTTAAGTAAAGTTAGTTGTTCAAAAAGCCCATGTTTCTTTTCATTTTCCAGCATGATCACACAGCTCAGGAAATGACATCACACTCCTACTACCAAAAATCTGGTTGGAAGTGCTAAATCTCAGCACACTTTCTCAGCCAGTGGCAAGAGTAGCCTGCTGAAGTGAATGAAGCCTTTGTCCTATTCAGTGAAACTGGAATTTTGTGTGCCTTTTTTAAGAACTCTACAAAACTTACCTATGGAGTATGTTTAGAAAGTAAGTTTCAAAAAAATTAAAATCTCAAAAGAGGCAGAATAAGTTTAAGAATGGGATTCAGACCTCTCAGAATTAATTGTTGGCAATGTTCCTGAGTTTTAAATAACAACTTATTTAATCTTGAAAAACAACAACAACAACAACAAAAACCACCAAAAAACAACAACAACAACAACAACAACAACAAAAACACCACCAAACCCAAACAGACAAAGCAACAAACCCACCACTTTTCAAAATATGATCCCTTCTTTTGTAGTAATTAACAACAAACACACAGATTAATAACAGAAAATAGGCACTGCAGTTACACCAACAGGAACTCTGAAAGGCCACTTCTTTTGCCTAGTGTCATATCAACAACTTAGGAAACACTTTAGCTGAAGATCAACAGACCCAAGTACAGTAAACTAAATATAGCTATCTCTATATGATGATGTTACTGGAGATCAAAATTATGGTCCAATCCTGGTGACTGCCCAGTACACGCCTACTTCAGGGGAAACTCTTTCACTCTCCGGTCTCACTGTTTTGCAATTAGGTCTTGTAGCATCAGATGGGGATAGGTCACAAGCTATGCTGACACCAAAGCAATACCTGAGGCTATCTGTAAAAAAGAAAAACCAAGATTGCTTCCATTTCTTGAACAAGTTTTATATGCTGTGTTTTTGGTTTTTTTTCCAAATGGTATGAAGTTGGGTTCAATTCAAACAGTTATAAATAATGTTCATGACACTGAATTTTCACCCTGTTAAACCAGGTCAGCAAATTCTGACTAAAAGGCCTTAAAAAGCCCACTGATAACACTTCAAGTTTATGGAAACAACATCTTAATTTTCTTCAAGTAGCAGACACATACATCAATCCTTGTCTATGCCCTACTAGAGATAAAAAAAGTTAATTCACAATACCCAGAGCACATCACATAGGTCACTGATAAAAGTCACCACAATTTTTTAATCAACAATGTCATGAGGTCTGCTCTTCTTCAAAAGCACTCAGCATATTTTAGTGACATTCCCCAGCAATGTCAGTCTTTACATACTTAAACTTCGGGCATTACAGGAATATGAAGTACCACACATCGTTTCCAGATCCACACAATTGAAGAGCCTGTGGGGAACCACTTCAGACCTTAGACATTGTCATTTCCTGCAACATAAAGCAAACACAAGGTCATGCAACATCCTGGAGCAATATGATTGAGGTTACTCCTTTAGCAAATACAAATTAAGTTCTGGCACTGTTTTGTTCCTCTCTTCATCCCTAAAGTCCTGCACACAAGTTTACTAGTTAAGCAATATTGCTTATTTCTTGCATCAGAAACCTTTTTTTTCTATCTTGGTATCAGAGGTACAACCCCTGTTCATAATAACCCACCACATCAGCCACAGTTCTACAGAACTGTTGCAACTTATGCCTGCAAACAATGAGTGGAAAATCACCCAAGGTCATTTCACGGGGCCAGTGAAAGAAGCAGTTTCCCAAATGACTGTTTTTCCTCCCACAGAGAAAGCTTACCAGGCTTTGACTTTACCTGTGTCAGTGGTCCAGTAAGTGCATTATTTTGTTTACACTGAGCTATACCCCCAACACAGGGAAAAAGAATACAGATCGGCCCTGGATAATCATGGATCTGCCATTTCCAGTACCACTCAGACACAAATGGGCACAGCAGGTCTCCTCACCTCTGTCTTAAAAATGCACAGTTGGCCCATGTCAGAGAGAAGCTAGGAAACAAAGTATAGAATTAGAAGGGTAAGTATTTGTTTATGCACAACAGGTGTACCAGCCAAAATGGGGTATCACAAATGTGGGTTTATCCAGTTCTTCCGGCCTTCAGACATTAAGGTACTACACAATCTGGCAAATCACTGACACCCACACTGCTGATTAACAATCATAGTAAAACTTTGTAAAGCAGCTACATTTTTGCTGCAGTCTTGCTGCTTGTGTACTGATCCAGATGCCCCTGGAGTCACCCTTGTTAGTTATCTATGACACGAGACAACACTAAGAGGGTTTCAAAGACATGTCAGAGAGGTTGGGATGCTGGTGTTATCTTGGTTCTCCAGGCATATTCTTTACCCTTCCTAGACAGTTCTAAGCTTCCACGAAGTAATGGCTCTTACTTCCAGGCTCAGCTGGTCCTTTGATTTGTTTTACTTAAGCATAAACAGTAAAAACGTGTCCAGTAAAATTTCACTACCTTATGACATTACAGTATCTGACATGAACCAACATATATGTTAACTAAGATAATACACTCTCACAGAAGAAAGACTTACTCATACAATTGCTAGGGAAGGTAATTTTTGTAACAATTACCCTATATACTGCGGCTGCAGGCAGGTAGTGGGAAGGCATTTGGGCTTGCTTACAGAGGCAACAGAGGATTCTCTGATTTCTCCTTTTCCCTTGTGCCAGCACAGAAGACAGACCCTGTCTGTCTCTCCATTTCCCAGTTAAACTGCCCTGCAGAATCAGCCCACTCCTTTATATGACCTCATCAAACTACAACGAGGACCTCTTTTCACCTCACCAGACTATGAGCTACACGCACTGACCAGAAATCGTGAGGCTCTTTACAGCCTCTGAATTTAAAATAAAATGCGGATGCCTGATGCCCCTTGGACTCGGTGAAGGCGTCAGGAAACACTTTCAGGAAGAACCCACTGGGAGGCGCGGCCGGCTCTGTTCCCAGCCCGGCCGCTTTATTCACCATTTGTAACCGAGCCAGTTGCCAGAAGATGGCACTAGAAGATAAAATATCCCTGAATTTTGGTCCCAGCCGTTACCCCCAAAGCCTCTTACAGTAAGGTTTCGATTTACTGCAGCAAGCGGTGTGCTATAAACCTCTTGTGCCTTTGTATAGCAGCAGGTAGAAAACAATTTGTTTAAAGAATGTTCGGGGTTGGTGAAAAAAGCTGGAGCCATGCTGAGGAAGCGGGAGCCAGGACCAGGGGCCAGCCAGCACGAGGGCCTGGCGCTTTGAATCATATAATCATAGAATGGTTCAGGATGGAAGGAACCTTTTAGAGGTCATGTAGACCAAATCTCCCCACCACAGGCAGGGACACCTTCCAGTAGACCAGATTGTTCAGAGCTCCATCCAACCTGGCCTTGAACACTTCCACAGATGGGGCACCTACAACATCCCTGGGCAATCTGTTCGAGTGCCCCAAAGAATTTTTTACTAATTTCTACTCTAAACCTTCTATCTTTTGAAACGATTCTCCCCTGTCCTATCACTACATGCTGTTGTGAAAAGTCCATCTTTCTTGTAGGCTCCCTTCAGGGACTCCAAGGTTGCAATAGGGTCATTCCAAAGCCTTTTCTTCTCCAGGATGAAATAAATCCTTTTGCCAGTGTTAGTGAAGTACACTGTCTCTGGAAGTCTGACTCAATTCTCTCAGCTCTGCTGTGCCTGGAGCACTCTTCATTTGACATGGCAGATTTCCCTCTAAGTACCAAAATTAAGACATTTGTTGTTCTTACAAGTTCTTGTGAGATTACCTGATATGTCATGTCTTATTTCTCCATAAATAATACTAAAAAAGTCATGGTTCCCGGAATGATACAATGTTTTAGGAGTAACGCTCATTGAGTAATTAAGTTTTTAATGTATTTTGAGAACTTGCTAAAATATAACACAAGTCTTCTCAATTGACCATATAAAATACCAGAATAGTAGGAAAATAACTAGCTTTTATATCTTCCTCTGCAATAGGCATAAGAAAATCATATTCTGAACCTTTATGTAAACTTGGACAATTGTGACCAATTATAAAGAAATTTACACTATAACAGCTCTACATATATCAGATGCAAATAATTGATTCATGGTAGAACTTCATCTTTTGTTGGCATCTCAAATATCAAATGCCAGTTTAAAGCTTCTGGGTCACTTAATTAATTAACTGTATTAGTTGCAAGCTTACTTAAATTACCTTCCACAACATATTATGCCTGCAGAATAAATTATTAATTTCATAAAACTTCTTAGCTAAAGAGTCTTGCCTCTTCCTATCCAGAGTATTTACATCAAAGCAGAAAAAAACACCAGAGTATTGATCCTCAGTAATGAAATTATAAGGAATAGACTCAACGCTGCCCCCAGAAAGATATGTGGAGCTTACAGTTTCTAGAACTATAAGCTGTACAACCCCAGGATTGAGAAAACAAAGACACACATCTCCGGGAGGTATGTGTTACTCTAATACATCTCCAGGAGGTATGTGTTACTCTAATACACAAGAGATCCATGCTTTACAGCTTTTGTTGAAGTTATTTTACTCTTTGGTCTTAGAAACAAGAAATATGTTTGGCCTTAAAAACAAGAAAAAAAAGTCCATGTGTTGGACTTGACTGTGTCTGACTGAAACCTGTTAGTAAGCCCACATTTATTCATGTATTAAGTAAATGCCTGGATCATATGGAAGGCTTCAATATCCAATTTCTTCTGTCACCTCTTATAACAAAACAAAATTTACTTTAATTTAGGAAAAAATGCATGGTAAACAGACATTTGGTAATACATTGGTTTTGATGGTTAGTATAAATTTGCCTAAATTCACAGTTGCAGATAAGGGTTAAAAATTGCATTTTTGGAAAATTGTTTCTCCTTATGTAGGAACACTTTATTTTCATCTTCAGTGCCCATGTTTTTTCATAGGCTTTGGTACTTTCTTTCATTAAAAAATACATATAAGAGAATAGAAATTTTAGCTATTACATTGGAACTTGATTCTATAATATTCATAGTTGCCTGATTTAGTAATTTTTCATCCTTCTCCAATGATTTTCAAAAGAAAACAAACAAACAAAACCAGAAAGAACAACAACAACAAAAACCCCACTAAATTCTTTAAAGCATAAGATGTTTTCCTTACATCTCTAGCTCACCTGCTTGTTAACCACCAAGTCTCACTATTTATTCTGTAATGGCATTTGTTGTGTCCTGCTTTGAAGGAGAGAGAACATTTGTCTCTTTCTAAAGCACAGTTCAAGGTAGTCCTGACATAAAAAACACAGTTCAAGATAGTCCGAACATAAGTAACACACTTTAAACATCCCTAAGGTGAAAATTTTTATAACATGTAGTCAAACTACCTAAATACAATAGGTCAAGTTCTACCTGAAATTTGCCTTGCACTTGCTAATAGACAATTAACATAATTTGGTTATCCTCCCTCAGTAGTACCTACAATGGGTCTCTGAAATTTGGAGCTTTACATATTTTACCTGAATCATCTGCCTGCTGCAAACATGCCAACTAAGCAGCACTCTGGGAAACTGCAATGCCAAGGCTCAGTTCAGCTGCAGAGCAGATGTTAGGGGACAGACTGGCACAACAGACTGTGGCAAAGGCAGAGGTAAACTGGTCATTAAGTCAACCTCATATTTTTTGTGCAAGCTCACACTGAGGTGGAGGCAAATCTGTTTGGTTTACCAGCACTATGACAGGTATGCACTGAGGCCCTGCTTTACCGACATTGTACGATTATACAATCAGCCATACAATGACCACTATGTTCAGTGGAAGCAGGTTGCATATCCTGATTAAATAAAACCTTCAGCATGGTCATCTCTCAGATAGTTTCTTATTTTCACACTTGATCCCTTTAATGTTCTCTATAATTGAAGGTGTTATCCTACCAGGGAGGTTTTGTACAGGAGATCTAATGCCACAGCACAACTGTTGGGCATACTGCGACAGTGAGGAAAGATAGTTGGGCCTTAGCATGTGTCCTCCCCACATAGGCACACACTCCCTCTCCCTTCTCATTGCCTCTGGTGGGCATTGTGATTTGTCCTAAGATAAGAACACCAGGTGGGAATTGCAGGAAGAACTCTGTATGTTGGTATAATATAAGAGATGGGGGAGCTGTGATGATTGGTATTGACTTTGGTACACATCAGCCTACAAGAATATAAAATGCTGATGAAGAGTGGGCCAACTGGGTAAACTGGCTTCTTGAGGTTGCAGGCAGCTTCCTGGTCCTTGTCCCCAGCCTGTTCTCATTACACCCCTCCAAGAATGCCTGCAGGGTATGTCCAGCCCTGAGACTGGGAACACTCACTTTAGGATGGGCGGGTAAAAGTGCTAAGATCTGGTAAAACACAAAGATAAAATTCTAAAGTAGTTACATAGATGCTTTGTTGATTTGTAATTCTGAATTTTGAAAGGTCAGAGACTGTAAACCTGTGTTTCTAGCCAAACCCGATTATATTATAAACCTTCATATCTGCTTATATTATCTCGTGCATTAACAACATTTAGATGCTGTATTAGCAACAAATCTAACCATATAATCCACGTAATGAGTGTCACATTTCCTGTGCCTGGCTGACAGTCTTCTTTTTACCACTCTGCTACACATACATATCAGACGGTGCCTATCCATTAGCAGGAAGGCAACTCCTTTACCATATTGTGTTGACCACAGACATTTAAAATTTAAATTTAAAAATAAAAAAACATGAAGTGGTGTGGTCATTGTATTGATGCTAGGAAAACATCCTACTGGTGTTAGATAATATTTTGTTCTTACAAGATAGATCAGGGAGTCTTACATGGTCCACATAGGAGTCTTCCACTCTAATATGAATTTTTTTTTGAAGAAAAATAAGAGTTGGATAGTCTTGTTATAAAGTGGTACTTCTGAAGCTGTGACATCTGACAACACACAATATCTGAGCAGTTTAGCTGTTGGAAGAGGTTGTATCATCAGTTTAGTCCTGTGATATTTTGTAATTTTTGCATGCTATTTATACATGTCATTTACCAGCAGCATGTTGGGATCTGACAGCCCTCTGATTCTGGCTTAAGTGGACTGAGACAGAATTTGAATTTCCTAGCTAGAACTTTATGACTATCATGTGTGGTCTTGAGGCTTCAACTTTTGGCTTCACAGTCCATGAAAGGGCCACAATGAGAGTCATCAGACATATCTTCACTGAACAGCGAATAAAGGAAACAGAAGAGGTAGCAACAGTGTGGAGTCTCATTAGAGAAAATGCTGTAGATGATGAGTCCTTTGTCCTTCTTCAGACAAACACAACTAAAAATCAAGTCTGATACTCGAAACAGTGTCCTTTTGTCTGAACATTTTCATTAATCAATTTATTTCTATATAAAAATAAGCATATAAAAATAACACCAGTTGTTGCTATTTTGAAGAATGCCTGATCTGTACATCTTACCTTCTTATCTAGTTCACTTCACATATACTGTTGAAAGCAGTTTACACGTTTAACTTACGTGAATTCAATGAGTGTTAGAGAATTAATCAATGTTTAATGTAGTTATTAGCCTGACTCTTGGACACTATCTTACATTCTTAGGCAAGTGAATATTTTTGGTCAATTCTGAGAATTAAGTAAACAAGATTAATGTCTTTCTGTAACTGAAAGTTGAATTGGCTAGCTAAGTTGTGAATTCCAGTCAGCTTGCCCTGCGTGAATGATAAAATAGGAATTAAAATAGCTGAAGTAGAAAACCACACTGTATAGATATTTTTTCTTCCTAACAGAGAAAGACCTGATTTTCTACTGCTGAGATAATATGGAAATATTATTCCCTGGGATATTTTATCTCATAGTAATTTCCACAGTACTCTATGATAGTTTGTCAGTCTGGTTTTCATGACTTTCATAGTCATGAATTAGGTGTTAAATTAAAATCCATTATAATTATGTGGATATATCTGTAAGTAAGAGGAAAACTAGGCCCATCATTTCTTAACTCAAGAACCCATTTATTTATAGGTTTTGGGAAGTTTGTAATTATCTTCTAAATGGGATATTTACTGATAAAGAAATTACTATCAAAGTGTCATTTGTGTGAAATTTTACTGACACCTGATAGCTAGTTCTGCAACAGTGGCCTCTAACAGCCAAGAGGAATGTCATTGACACAGAAGAGGTGATTTATTTTTCCCTCAGGGGTCTCTAGGCCTTTGTAGTGGCTGGGGAAAACTTCTATGTGTAAAAGCTTTGTGTGAGTTACTTTATTTTACTGACTTGAGAACATATTTCTAAGGAACGAACTCAGTTAGGTATTTCTATAAAATATTTCCTTTTTTATTAATTCATCTCATCTTCATTTGCTTCTTTTCTATGTAACATGATTTTCATCCAGTGAAATGGCAAAGTCTGAGAACTTTAACTGAAACATATGCTTACCTCAAATATGAAACAACATATAATGCAGACATTTGTCATTCCCTATGATGGATGGTGTTTTCTTTTGATATAAATGGTATTCATTAGAGGACATTGTTTTGTAAGCACAGGAATGTACATTACCTGTACTGATCAACAAATGATTTCAGACTTTTCCATGAAATGTAATTTGGTTTAGGAGGAATGGAAATGTCCTTTAAAATGTCAGATTGTAGCTTTAGTTTACTTTGGCAGTAACATGGGTGTGGAATTCTGCTGCCAGGACACCTAATTTTTTTTTTTTTTTGCCTTGTTCCTGGTCAGAAATACTGTGCAAATAATGTTTTCTTTTGTATTTTTTTTTAATGTATTGGGCGTGTCTGGTCTTTGCTGGAAAATTCAAGCAAGAAAAGAATGTATACCAAATGAACTGTGTTCAAAAAATCAGCAAGGCTGAGATCTGTGCTAATTTAGAAAAATTTTGGATTTTGCATTTAGTAAAGCAGAGTGATTCCAAATGCAGAATAACGAGTCTGTTCACAATGCAGGTGGTACACGTTCCTGCCGAGTCTTTTTCTTCCTTTGTGTGTAAGCCTGTACAATCCATCACACCATCACAAACGGAACAGACTTCAGGAATAACTGAAAGAAAAAGCACAATAGGACCACGTGATATAAACTGCTATTAGTCTTGCAAGGCACACATTCAGTAGACTATTAAATAATCCCAGAATATTGCTTTGTATTTGGTGGGGTATAGAAGTTGTATTAGCATTTAATTGCTACGTGCCATATTCCCCATTGTAATTTTAACACACTTCTCACAGCCCCTCTGGCACGAGGAGAGCATGCCAAGCAAGCCCCCAACGGGGGCTACACATCCTTTGTTGCCAGTCTTACACAGACTGCGGCACACGCTCGGGGAGCTTTGTTGCCGTACTGCCAAGCTTTAGATCGAGCTTTACGAGCCCTGCAATTTAGTGAGACGCGCGCAGGAGCAGGAACATCGGAACTGTCAGAAGCTGGATTCGCAGGGCAGCAGAACTCGGGCACTGCCTGTTCATACCTCCGTACCGCAGCCACAGGCAGCGAGAACCGCCCCGCGGGTGCGGTTCTTTTGTGGGCAGCGGGACCCCCCGCCCCTCTGCCCGCCGGGCGCGGAGGGGCGTGCAGAGGGTGTGGAGGGGGGTGTGCCCACCGCGGTGCCCGCCTGTCCCCCGGCTCCCGCCGCTGCCCTGCAGGGGCGCAGACCCGCTCCTCTGGGGGCGGCTCCGGCGGGACCCGCCGACAGCAGGGCGGGCGGGCGGGCGGGCGGGCGGGGGTCGCGGCGGGCGAGGGCGCCGGGAGCGGCCGGGGCGCGGGGAGGAGGGACCGGCGGCAGGAGGAGGAGCGGCGGCCACACGTCACTTTCCCCGGCCGCGTGTTTACGTGGAGCCGAAGATGGCGGCGCCGGTGGCCCCGCCACGGCAGCTGTCGTCGGTGTGAGACGGGACGGGACAGAACCGGACAGCGAGGGTGTGCGCCCCGGCTGAGGGGAGGGCGCGGGACAAGCCCCTTCTCCTGCTGCCGCTAACACCCTGCCCTCCCGCACAGACGCCATGGAGGACGAGGAGCGGCTGAAGAAGCTGGAGGCTGGGAAAGCCAAGGTAGGAGGAGGAGGCGGCGGCGGTGGTGGCAGGGCGGCGAGGAGGCAGCAGGGTGAGGACGGGGGCGGGTTGTCAGCGGGGCCGGCCGCGGTGCGGCGGCGGAGCGGGGCTGCGGCAGGGGCTTGGCGCGGGGCCCCGCCGCGAACAAAGCCGCGGGCGGAGCTGGCGCTTTGTGCCGCCCTCCCGGCGGGCGGTGGGTGCGGGTGCCCGGTACAGCGGCCCCAGGCAGCAGGCACGCCACAGGTGCCCTCACAGGGCCGGGCAGTGACAGCCCGGACGGCCCCGCTGCGGCGCCCGGCGGAGGAAGAGCCGAGGCGGGGAGGTAACCTCCTTATCCCTCGCACCCAAGGCGCGAATCCCGTTTGCCTCGTAAACCTGGGAAACCCCGTGAACCTTTAAGGAAATTGCATAAAACCGACAGCTGTTCCTGAGTGTGGAGCTAATGCCGTGAGAGAGCCTTAGGAGACAGAGGATTAGCGGTGCCTCCAGTGGTGCGCGGGTCGGGAATGCCGGGCGGTGCGTGAGTCACCTGCGGGCCCCGCCGCAGCCCCGGTGCCCGCACACCTGCCTCGGCCGTCACCGCCTCGGCGCTGTCAGGCGGCTCAGACGGTGCCCTGCGGGCTTACCCAAGTGGTAATCGCGTAGCTTATCCTTCTGCTATTTAAGCACGGCTCAGTGCACACCGGCTGAACAGCGTTTTGCCTTATGGGCAGCAGACCAGTTACTGTGCTTTAGGAGGACCTGTTTTTTACTTCAAAGAAAGCTTTGGTGTGGTCAGTGAGATAAGGTAATTAATGGCATCGTAGGAAAATAAGATAAAATTAGTGTTTTGGCGTCAGGTATCATTCGTTTCCTTCCGGCAATCATTACTAAATGATAAGAGTTCAGAAGTTGGCCGGTCGTTCATGCTAAAGACATGCATGGAACTTGGCAAGAGCTAATAATACAGCAACAAGAAGACAAGCTCAAGATGAACCTATGAAACAACATCATTGCCTTATTTATGTGGATTATAGAAAAGAGCATATAGTTCATCTGCAAAGTATGAATAGGTATTTTGTTGTATTAGTAAAAAACTTCATAACTTAGTGTGTTTCTGTTTGGGTTCAAAATAGCTATTGGGAAATTATCCTAAACGGAGCTGTGTGTTTATATAGGAAAACTTGTTCTTTAAATGCTTAGTGCAAGAATGGTGTTTGCACAACATTATGTGGTACTCCTAAAAGACACTGGGACAAATTAGATCCTGGTGACGGTAGGTTCTGTCACACACAGATTGGCTAATTCTTTTGCAGAAAATTAGGCAGTGGTTCACAAGGAAAATGGTTGGAGTGGATTTGGCATTATTATAAACCACAAAGAAAAATTTATCAAGAGAATGTTGATTTTTCTGTCCATGTTGGCCTGACACAGAAAACTAATGAAAATTACTGAAAATTGAACCAAAATCTAGGACTCTAGCAGGAGTTCAGTGGCCTCCTTCATACTTTGAGAAAAGACATGTACACACTTTACTAATTTGTTTTACATTTTAAGAGTACTGTCGTAACTCTCACTATTGTAGTCTGTTCTGCCTAAAACTTAATGATGTTCTTGAAACTAAGTATTTGACTGAAGACTTTAGCATTCTATGTTTTTAAACATCTCCCATGGTTTAAATTATTATCATCACTCTTTAAGACTATATGTGATTTATGTGGGAAAAGACTATAAAAGCAATATTAGTTTTTCAGGTTTTTCATTGGTGTTCTGTGTACCATTTACCCTTTTTTTTTAACATGTGAATGATGTAACTAAGCGTGCTGTAGAGTGGAGACTAGGTCTGAGTCTTCCAGTGGCAAGTCACTGACAAAGGCAGAAAAGAAGAAATTGTGTTAGCAGAGAATAGAAGCAGGAGTTACTCCTGCAGCTGCTTTTCTCTTTTTCAAACACATTCACAAGTAGCATAATCAGTGCATCTCCTAAAACGCTTGGCTCCAGTGAATATTTTCTGAAAACCGTGGCAACAAGCATCCAGAAAACTTTTGAGCCTAACCATTTGAGAGTTGTTTAAATAAAATAATTGGGAAAATATGTTTAAGTATGTGTTGTTACTGTGCTAAGAGTGCAGGTATTGCTATACTGTGAATACCTTAAACCATCCCCCTGAAATTACAAATTTTAAATGTAAATAAGATGTTTCATAAACTTATGGGATGAATGTAGGTAATTAGGATTGAGCCTTGTAGGTGCCATGAAGGTGGCTGGTACATTGCTAATGGTGGCATCATTGCTCGAAATTGAGACTTGCATTCTTTTTTGATTTGAGTTTGATTTGGTTTTTTTCTTGAGAAGCAGGTACTGCCAAATCTCAGTATGTGCATATCAAACAATATGAACTTTCTGTAAAGCAACCATTGTTTTCTCATCAAAATGTTTGTCAAGTAGGCAAACTGTGGAGTTTGGTTTTGTGTGATTTGATCTGGTTTTGAACTTTTTCTTGATGCTTCCTAAGACTGTCTCCCCACATAGCTCTTTTACAGAGAAGTGTATTAAAAATGGATTTTCTGCGACTGGTTTCTTCTAAGTCTTCCTTTATTGTTAGTGGAAATAAGAAGCTGCATTGTGAATCCTACCTTCATTGAATGGTGCTAAGTGTATTGAAGCCTGGCAGCATGAGTCTCAGTGTGAGCAGACACAGCCTTTGCCAGTACATCATTTGAAAATGGAATGAAAAGCTCTTGGTGGAGGCTCACCAACATTTGCGTTTACCTGCTGATTTTTGGAGGCTACACCAAGTCTGTATTATGAAGCCGTTGCACCACATGTTGTTGTTCTGTCTGTTACAAGCCCGAAAAGGCAAGGGAGGCACAAAGTTAAACCCAGTAAATTACATGTTCCTTTTTCCAGACATGTACTCATTCATTTTGTTTTCCTGCAAGGTAAATGTGCTGGATATTAACCCAGCCTCTATAAATGTCTGTCTCCCTCCCATTAAAATGATCTCTCTGTTTGTTTATAGAACTCCCTTCTCCCCAGACAGGCAATTTCTTTGTCTTATATCATGATGTGATTATGGTGAAGTAAGAAAAGAGTTTGTTAGAGAGGCTAGTTAAGGGAAACAGGGTTGACAGTGATGGAAGGCTGGCAGGAGAGGATGTGTGCCAGTAATAGAAATACAGATGCATGCTACTAGGTTGATCAGAGCCCTAAAAAACAGTGACATTAGAAATCAATCAGATATGTTTTGTGCCTTGCTAAGGAAATTCTGGAATATAGTTAATGGTCTCAGATAGCGTATCCTTAAAAATGACTACAGAAGATGGTGGTTGAAGAACTTGAAATGATATTTATGTGGACACAAACTACGTGTACATACCTGCATGTATCAGTTTCCGTGGAAATCTCATCTAACGTTACAGAGGATACTATTTATACTAGTTGGCTTGAGTATTTTAATTTCATGTATTTATTTAGCAGCTTAGGAGCTTGCTTTTCTTATCAGGATATGGCACTATTTTGATCAACTTTCAAAACTATACAGAGTAGTTTGCTAGCTTCAGAATAAAAACATCAGTGATTGGATTTCCTTGTAACAAAATGGCTGAGGGTATTTTGATTTAAAGCTTTTGAAACTTATAAAAATATTTTGATTTAATTTATCTGTACACAGACACACATGAAAGGCACAGCTATTGTAACTGGTAAAACTGACATGAAGCTATCAATAGCAAGTTTTATGGAATGATCTATTTTAAGTACTGAAATTTGGTTTGCAAAGTATTTAAATATATGTTTAAATTTCTGTTGAGCAAAGGGCACACTCCTTAGCTGTGTGGGAGGAATGAACAAGGGAAAGACAGTAACACGCTTTGTAAATTCTCCCAGCTTGGTCTAGGATTTCTGTTCTAATGTTAGAAAAGCAAAATTTAATGTCTTTTCAAAGCTCCTATGTATGTTTGCAATACATGGTTGCAGTGTTCAAAGAAACTATGTAATTGGTGGAGAAGCTTAAGAAATTAGGGAATTGGTTTTAGTTAAACATTTGAGCATAGAATAAGCAATGTTACTGCTTTTGATCTATACCAGAGAATTGCTGAGCAGACAGAACAGTGAAGTTGCTTTGGGAACATCTAATGATGCTCAGTGGACAGGTACTACAGGTTGTATGACTAATTGGACAAGTTATCTTGACTAATTGAATAGTAAAAAGAAATAATTGCGTATTTTGTCATCTGACCATGTAAATATTTCAGGTGGCTGAAGATGAAAATGATATGTATTATTAAAATAGCATTATCTAAGAGTCTGGGAATGTTTGGTCTTTACATGTTACTCTTCTGAGGGTAGAAAAAGATTTCACCTGCTCATCACAAATCTATGGGACCAGATGGGATCCATCCTAGGGTGATGAGGGAGCTGGTGGAAGAGCTCGCCAAACTGCTCTCCATCATTTACTAATAGTCGTTGCTCACTGGGGAAGTCCCAGATGATTGGAAGTTGGCAAATGTCATACCTGTCAGCCTGACCTCAGTGCCTGGCAAGGTTATGGAGCAGATCGTTCTAGGTACAATCACACAGCACCTACAGGACAAGAGATCAGACCCAACCAGCACGGGTTTAGGAGGGGCAGGTCCTGTCTGACCAACATGATCTCCTATGACCACATGACCCACCTGGTGGATGAGGGGAAGGCTGTGGATGTGTCTATCTGGACTTCAGCAAAGCCTTTGACACTGTCTACCATAATATACTCCTGAAAAAGCTGGCAGCCCATGGCTTGGACAGGGGCACTCTCTGCTGTATTAAGAACTGGCTCGAGGGCCGGGCCCAGAGAGTGCTGGTGAACGGGGCTGCATCCAACTGGCGGCCAGTCACCATTGGAGTCCCCCAGGGATCAGTGCTGAGCCCAAGTGAGGGGATTGAGTCCACCATTACCAAATTTGCAGATGAAACCAAGCTAGGGGGGGAGTGTGGATCAGCTGGAAGGCAGGAGGGCTCTGCAGAGGGACCTGGACAAGCTGGAGAAATGATCTAATTCCAACAGGATGAAGTTCAACAAGGCCAAGTGCCGGGTCCTGCACTTTGGCCACAACAACCCCTGCAGCGCTACAGGCTGGGCACAGATTGGCTGGAGAGTAGCCAGGTGGAAAGGGACCTGGGGGTGCTGATCGACAGGAGGTTGAACATGAGCCAGCAGTGTGCTCAGGTGGCCAAGAAGGCCAATGGCATCCTGGCCTGCATCAAGAACAGTGTGGCCAGCAGGAGCAGGGAAGTGATCCTTCCTCTGTACTCAGCGCTAGTGAGGCCACACCTTGAGTATTGTGTTCAGTTCTGGGCCCCTCAGTTCAGGAAGGATATTGAGGTGCTGGAGCAGATCCAGAGAAGAGCAACGAGGCTGGTGAAGGGACTTGAGCACAAGTCCTATAAGAAGAGGCTGAGGGAGTTGAGGTTGTTTAACCTGGAGAAGAGGAGGCTCAGGGGTGACCTCATCACTCTCTACAACTCCCTGAGAGGAGGTTGTAGCCTGGTGGAGGTCAGTCTCTTCTCCCAGGCAATCAGCAGTAGGACAAGAGGGCACAGTCTTAAGCTCTGCCAGGGAAGGTTTAGGTTGAATATTAGGAAAAAATTCTTTCCAGAGAGAGTGATCAGACATTGGAATGGGCTGCCCAGAGAGGTGGTGGATTCACCATCCCTGGAGGTTTTTAAGAGGAGACTGGATGTGACACTTAGTACCATGGTCTAGTAACCACGGCGGTGCTGGATCAAGGGTTGGACTTGGTAATCTCAGAGGTCTTTCCAACCCAGTCAATTCTATGATTCTATGATCTCTGGCCTCTTCAGACTGAGCAGTTTTGGAATTCTCAAGGAAAGGTGTTGATCTGTTTTTTTTTTTTTAAATAAAATAAAATAAAATAAATACTTAAGCAAAGCATGGAATAGTTATGTGACACAGTGATTAAAGCTCTAATTTAAAAACCCCATAAGAACTCAAAATATAGACTGTATGTAAAACACAGTCCTTTTAAGCTCCTTGTACTTTACCCAAAGAGGAAAAAAAGCAGTATCTCAGTGGTTATTGAGTTTTTCGTCACAGAAGTCAAATTAAATATATTTCATTAGAGAGCCGGGCTGCTAACAGGTCACCTTTTGTTTTCAAGTTTATTTTGCTTAGTCTCTGTCTGCCTCAAATGACTCATAACAAAAAACTCATTAAACAAAATTAAGGAAGCAAGAATTTCCTTTTCAGTCTGCATTTTCTTAGTCTTCTTTTCTCTTAAAATAAATATCACAAAGTGCTAATTTCATCATTGTCCCAGTTTAAATGAGGCAAGGGTCTTTTGCTGAGGATGGATTAGGAGAAAAAGACCCAAACTTCTCTTTCTAAGCAGTTATAAATCTGAAATCAAGAGGCTCCAATTGAAGGAAAACAAATTATGGAAAAGGGAAAATAACAGCCCTTTATTAAAAGGTATGTGTATATTAATAGGAACACTGGAAAAAAAAAGAAAACAAGTAAAACAACCAAGCAATACTCCTATACTCTCCAGTAATCCCCTTCAAGAAAAAAACTGATAAACCAGCAAAAGGAAAATTAAATAGTTCAATTTTTTGCACCCTTTGGTGCAATTCCAACCACAGTCAGCAGGGGGCTCCGTCGGGTCACTGGAGATGCAAAACTTGTAATGTCCTGTACCATTCACCAGGTGGCGCTGTTGGGTCACTGGACGAGCAGAACTTGTAGTGTCCAGTGCCCGTCACCAGGCGGCGCTGTGAGATCCTTGGTTGCCACCAGGTGGGTTGGGGGAAGGGGAAAAAGCAACACCCCCCAGGGTATATCGGAGAAAAACAAAAAAAACTCGATTCCCCTTCCCTTCCCACACTGGAATAAAAAGCAGAGGGGGGGAAGGGGGAAGAAAAAAAACCAGCAGTGAAACAGAAAGTTCTCCCAATGGAAGAAAACTCACAAACTTCAGCTGGTTAGGATTTGCTTTAAGCAGGGCCTTCAGCCAGCAACAGCTGAGAAGGGAGCAGCAGCAAACTCCCCTCCGACAGGAAGAAAAAACAAAACCAGTCAGCATCTGCAGCTTGCAGCAGGTCCTGAGCCCACCGGCACACCAGCCTCTCCTCCCCACCTCCTTCCAGCCACACACACTAGCTCCTCCCCCTTCAATGTCAAGGAGACTAATCTCTCGGCCATCAGTGGACCAGGATGATTCTTTTGTTCACCTGATGGCCCATACACAGAACACACACGGCAGGGGGAAGGGAAAGAAAAATTCCATGCTAAAATCAGAACTATGACAATCGTAAAGCCCTAGTCATTGCTGTTCACAGAACGGGAGTGATGCTGGGCTATATTTGAAGATGCTGGTGTGTATTGGTGGACAAGAGAGGAAGCAACTGGATCTCTAAAGAGTTTCCTGGACAAGTGTGGGTGAACTTTGGCTCAGCAGAGCCTAACCTCTTTGTTTATAACAAAGCAGGAGAGTGCAAGGAAACTATGAAAAAATGCTGTAGTGAAGAAAAATTTATTTGAAGAAGCCCTTTTTAGTGCACAGGAAGATCTTTATGATTTTCATACATTTGAGATGTCTGTAACTTTTGTCTAGATAATTGACTGCTCCCAGGTGGTACATAAGCTTGGATGAGAGATCCAACAGTAAGGTTATCTGTGAAACCATTTTCAAGACACTTTCTGATACTAGTAGCAGAAAAATTGGTATGATTAGGCTAGTTTTTCCTTTGAGGGTGATAGAACTACCAGCTCTTTGCAGTTTACTCAGTGTTCTGTTTTACTTTGAAAAAATAGAAAGAAAGTTATATTTTTTGTCACATGTTCAAGTTTCTTGTGGACGCCATTGGGTCTTTGTAAAAAAAAAATACTATTTGAGTTGAAATTTAGGATTTCAAATCTCTTTTCAGTTGGCACTACTAGAACTCTTCCTGTTTCCAAGTGTGTTCTCTGTTTTTTTCCATATCATTGTTTTGATCTCCATTTCCCTCATTCCTGAGATCTGTTCTTGCTTTTAATACAGGGTTTGATTATCAGTTTTAAAGGTGTATTGATAATAACATTTTTGTTCAAACACATCACAACAGTGATGCAAGGTAGAATGAGCTGAAACTCATACTTGCTTTCTTCTGAGAATGCAGAGAAATATCACTTCGAAATAACCTTTGTTCTTATGCCAGTTTAGCGAGAATTGTTCTTTACTCCAAGATGCCAGTGAATTTCACAAAAAAAAAAGAGAAATGTCAACACGGTATTGTTAGTAGCACTGTAAAAGCAAGGAATTGCATTGTAAAAATGTAGTTTAAAGTGGTTTTTTGATGCTCCTTGTGTAAGGAAAAGGAATTATAAAAATGAAAGCACAAAGTTGCTCTTTGCCTACTTACAGGATTTTCATCATTTTAGGACTGGTCTCTGCCTCGTTTCTATGCTCTGCTTTCCAACTACTTATTTTTTTAGTATGGGTGTTGCAATAGCAAAATAGAGATGACCGCAACATTTGTTTCCCTCAGTTTTAACAGAATGTAGACAAGTTTGTTTGTTTATACTGATTTGGAAATCAGCTTGATCACCGCTACAAATTCTTTCTAAAAAACTTTCAGTAGAGTGTATCTGATACTGCAGGGGAAGTATATTGGACCTTTTGGCATATGTGGGTGTTGCCAGAAAATCCTATGGGTTTTTTCCCCATAGAAAATACTCAAACAACTGGTTGCTTTTAAATATTGATGTACAAAAGTATTAACTGCAGAATAATATATGGTTACTTCAGCATTTTAGAGTCTGGAATAGGGAAAAATCTGATGGAAATGAGGACCAAAGAAAAGAGGCTGCTGAAATAGGTTGTCCTACCTTACATTGCAATATAAGATTATATAGTAGTAACACAATTGTTGGGAATCCTAATTTATGGAGTGAAAGCTCTGACTTAAATATCTGCCCTATAGAGAGGGATTTCAAGGTATTTCTCTGTATTTGTTTCAACATAATTTTGTTACTAATACAAGCTATTGTATTGGAAAGTTAAATGCACCACAGTTCACTGAAACACAGCTCATAATTGCAGTCTTTTGACTGCCATACTGAAACATAAAGTAAGTATGTCTTGAATTTTATGACGATGAGACATATTCTGTTGACTGCAAAGTGCTGGCATGCCATATTGTGTTGATGGTCCTGGTGTTCCTTTTTTTTGAAAGAAACATTAATCTTCATTTTCGTATGATTTCTTGAGAAGCCAAAATTTTATATTATAAACTACCTTTCCTACAACCAGTGGAGAAAGGACAGAAAAATGAACAAAAATGTTAAGGTTTTGTAGAATTCTTAGTTTCTTAGAAGTATGGAATCAGTTCTCCTGCTTCTCTCCTCTTCTGAAAAGGAGCCCCAACAAGATTCCAGATGGAACAAATTCAATAGTTGTCAGCTGGGCAAAAGAATGTGAGACTCTGGAAACCTAACACTAAGTTTAGGATTGTGGGTGAGTGATCAAATCACAGTTGTAACAACCCTAGGTTGTAGCATCATCACAAAACAAAGAAGAGATGATCTTTTGGACCGTGCTTTTAAATCTCACAACATGAAGAAATTTTAAGATTCTCCACAATTGGAGATAATAATGTTAAAGAGAATAGATAGCATTTTTGTGATATTTTCAGAGGAAAGCCTAGATTTGATGAAAACTACTGCCCTGGCAAAAATACAGCGTTTCTCTAAAATTACAATGGCAAGCAACATATCTAGGAAGATCGGTGGAGTTGAAGAGATGTAGTAGATGGTATCCTGGGACTGAATATGTTTCTATGCAAATATTGATAAAACAGGTGTTCCAGAGAATAAGCAGTGTAAATTCCGTAAGACTTGATTCAAATCTGGCTTCACTGGTAGGCTGTTATCCCTTCATCCTGGTTTTATTTGCTGAACTTTTTACTTGTCATCAAACTCTTCTCTCTGAAGAAGCCTGCAGTATCCAACCACAAAACAAGGAGGAAATATTTAAATATTCCCAAATCCATTTAAATCGCCTAAGGGAGGTAGCCGATTTAACATTAAAACCATACATTTGCATATATAAATGTGTATTGAGAATATATGTTTTCAATTAAAAGGTGTATAGGAGAAATGGCTTACTATTACAGGTGACAAGGATAAGAAAACCCTGTCTTGGTAGGTTCAGTCATACACTGTGCTGGCTAGCCTAGTTTGCTATGTTAAAAGAAAGAAAGGAAGTCCTGATAGAAGACTCCTCAAAGAGGAATGTGTTAGATTTTCTTCATTATTTGGAATATATTCCAGGAATTCAGTTTAGCTTTCTTTAAAAAAAAAAAAAAAAGTCCACTGGCAAGTCTGCAGTTTTGTGATCAGCATCGGTGTCTTTGTGAGTTCTCTTTTCTCATTATCCAACAGCATGTAAAAAGTAATAAAAGCCTGTCAAAATGGTACAAGCCTGTCAAGCCTTGCACACTGAGCATGAAATTCATGCAGTTGGTTCTCTCCTTATGTCTGCTCTGCTCCTTGCAGAGCTGTCTCTCACAAGCTGCAGAGTTTGGGGGCTTTATTCTCACTCTGTTCAGTGCCACATGGTATGAATTAATGTAAAAGCGATATAAACAATGTGGGAAAGTGATGAAGCACAACTGAATTTGACTCGTTCTACAGTATTTTACAATTTATTAAAAAAAGACCAACCCCCCCAAACTTTTAAAATGAAAATTTAAGCTTTGTTCAGTTTCTGTACAGAGTTGAAGCACAGAGATGGCCAGAATAATGCATAGTCTCTTTAAAATGTATTGAAATTCTTCAAACTACTTTTCAAAACTCAACACACTGTGTGTGTGAAAAGATTGCATTGACAACTGGATGGAAATCATCACGTCACTTCAGTTTATGAACAAGGAGTGGCTATTAGCTCCTGCTTAGCTTAAACTGGATTCAGACTATTGATCTGTATCTGAAAAGTTGATTGTCTTGTTGCCAAAGGTATAACCTGTCACATTCTTTGTCAGTTCCATGGTGCTTGTCAACTTGAAAAAAATTATAATCTTCTCATTATTAATAAAGTTTTATTTAGACATTGTCTGTTCATTCTAAAGGTGCCTTTTACTTTCAGAGTACTTGGTTAATGAGAAAGTAACTCTTCAGGTCTTGCTATGCCTTCTTATATTCTCTCTACCTATTCAAGGTTTTTTCTCAATTTTTGATCTTTAAAAATCTCTGTCATAGCTACATTTTTACTAAATAGGACACAGTGTGGAGGGAAAAAATCTAGACGTAAATACAACTAGATTGGTTTCCTCTTGGAAGGAAATGTTAAATTTACATGAATCAGCGCAATATAAGCAGTACATAGAGTTTCAAAGTAAATGCATAGTTGATGCTTTTTCTAACATCAAAAAATACTCTCTTCAGCCCTTTTCAGCCAATATCTAATAAAACTCTTCTTCCTTATTTAATGTATAGACTAAGTGCTCTAGAAATGGTAGTTTTTTAAAGTTAATTAATTCTAATTTGCATTTTACTATTTGCAGTGTGTTGTGGAAGAATAAACTATGGGACCTGGAATGAAATATTGATTAGGATCCCACCAGAAGAAGCAGTTGCCTAACTGCGGTTTTCTTTAGACTTATTAGGATTTCTGTTGTAGGATTCTAATCAGTATTCATGATTTTTGAGAAACAGCTGATTACCCCCAACCCTGCCCCCCTGGAAGCTACACTGATGCTTGATAATACACTGCAACCAAGGCTGCAGTCATCAGTAAGACTCTGCATTTATTAGAGAGTCTCAAAAGACTGGCAAAGATTGCTCTTTAAACAGAACAGATTTCTCTAATTAAATTGTCAACATTAAGGTCCTTGGGGATCTGCACAACTGTTAATATAAAACCACCTTTAGGTAACTGGGGCTGATCTAGACAGAACCTGCTGAAAGTGTTAAAATTTTTGATACTGTTTGACATGGACTTATAAGCAAACTAAAGGCTTGGTCTAGGTACAATCATTATTTCCTGGTTACAACCAAATAAAAAACTACTTAACATTATTTGTTTTAATGGCTTACTCTCAAAGTAGGTGGTCTTTCAGTCTTTCACAAAGCCAGTGTCACTCAGTATTTGCATTATTAGCAGTGGAAGGTATGCATTGTTACATGGAGACAGTACTGACTGAAGTAGATGTAAACAGAGTGAAGAGGCTTAGAATTCAAAATGATCTGGTACAAAAGGACATAGAAACAACACTCAAGGGTGTTTTTTTTTTTGTCTCTGATGATAAAAACTGTCCTTGGGCTTCCCAGTTCCCTGAGTTTATTGGCAGAATTGGAGTAGTGAAGAATCATCTACTGTACAGAAGGTCGAGCTGGGGACCAGTTCAGTAATTTTGATGTATACACGTTTATGGGACTGTCAGCATCCTGCAGGAGCTGGGTGCTGTTGTTACAAGGCTATTTCTTTCCTCATCTTTAAAAGGTCAGTGTCATTAGAGATTTCAAATTAAGCAGGGGAAAAAAAGCAAACATCAGATCCATCTTCAACAAGGGTGAGAAGAAGGATCTGGGGATCTATTAGAAAGTCAGCCTGACCACAGTGTCTGGGAAGATTATTTCGGATCCTCTGGGAATCCACGCTGAGGCACATGAAGGGCAGGTGCATAAATAGAATTTATCAAATGCAGGTCAGTTATCCTCTATGGTGAACTGAGTGTCTGAGTAGATGGGGACATTGTTTACCTTGATGTTAGGAAGGCACTTGATGTGATCTATTACAGGCTCTTTGTAACCAAGCTGGAGACAGGTGGTTGGGTAGGTGGACTGCAAGGTGGGAAGAAAATTATCTGGACTGCTACGCTCAGAGTGCTGGAGTGAAGCCCAACTGGTGGCCTGTAGTGTTCCTCAGGTGTTGAAACCATGGCTGATACTTTTTGATGTTTTGTAAATGACCTGCAGAATAGGAAGGAGTGTGCCTTGTGCCTTCAGCATTTTCATGGATGAGACCGTTAGGGAGAGCTGTTAATGAATTGAAGCGTAGGAGTTCTTTTCAGAAAGGCTTTGACAGTCTGAAAAAACAGGGAAATCATTAAATACAAATTCATTGTTTCCAAGCAATTGAAGTAAGATATTCCTTTTTGTTGGGAGAATCTCATTCAAATACTCAATTTCACAGAGCCAGATTAGACCCAACATAAAGGTAATTTAGGAAAATCCAAAAATTAGGCATGTATTCAGTAGTTTAGTACTATACTAGATCCTAAGGAGCTGGGTTAATCTGTGCAACAAAAGAATTATATGAAAACTGCAATTTTTTTTATATAATGAAGTATAATGACTAGCAATTAAGATAACTTAGGAAAGTGTTCCACTCTTTCCGTGCTCCCTAAAATAAATCTGTGTTTTTGGTTTTGTCTTCATGTACTTTGTTTGGGGAAGGACACCTTTTTAATTTGGACCATAATGTCTACGTAGCTCTATGTATGTGGGGGAAAAATGTTTCATGTATTTTATTAGGAACTCACTTGAAGTATCATGTGCAGAATGCTATGAAACAAGTGAAAGTATATTTATTCTGGTGATTTTTCCCCAGTTGAAAACAAACATTTTGCTTATAGCTATTTCTTATGTAAATGCATGTAAACCAAAATATAAACCAGTCTGGCAATATTCAAAATCAAACATAGTGCAAGTGGTATTAGGAATATGAGTATCATTACTTTTCTTCTTGAAGCGTTATATTTTTATATTTTTTAATTTTTTTTGTATTTTTTATAGTTTAATGTTAATAGTTCAGTCTTTGTAAAAATGAAAAGTGTCAAATCAACTTTTAAACATGTAAGACAATTAACAAGCAGAATAAAGTGTCTGTATTACATGTAAACTTGCAGATTGCCAGTGATTTGATTGACAAGCACTGTGTGAAGTTCCTGGCAACCATTGCTTTTGCATGCTTTCTTATTTTTGTAGTTGGCTTCTAACTGGCAGGCACAGATGGCCATAGATTGTGATTTTTGTGTGTTTCTGAATTAGGGGAAACATTTATATGGTATTTTAAATTTCATTGTATAAATATCATGTGTTATCTACTCTATATGGATTTTTATATGAAGTGCTAAGTTAGAGTGGGGGATTTTTGGAACAAACTATTTTTTTTGTTAATAGTAAGAAATTATTCTGTGCCCAGCTAACAATTAGAACATTTGTTCTCAAGTAACTTCTCATTAAGCAATCAGTGTTATTTTGTGATGTTTAAAGGAACTTCACCAAAAAAGGAAGCTTTTAAAAGTTTTTCTTGAAAAAGATTTAATCAGATTTTACACTATCAAGCCTTTATTTTAGTGATAATGAAGAATATTCTACCACAAAGTCAGAATTGGTTGTTTCAGTGGTAATAAAGTCCTAAGGTCATAAAGTATTCAGGACTGCTCTAACCTAGAGTTTAAAATGCTTTTAGAGAAACTCTGTGAACTTCTGTTTGAAGGATCAGGTTTGTTCTGCCCAATCCATGAAGTTCAGTGTCCTATATAACTTTTTTTCCCCCTCAGATTCCTAGTAAAAATGAGTAAGCTCTGTGTTCTAGGATGTGAGAAATTGCCATTGGACATGGTTAATAATAAATTATTATTAGGAGAAAAATTACTAAATATTAGGTATTAAAACAATTTTTTCTTTTACCAGAACAAAACTTTGCTCTTTCAGTCTATTATTATGGAAACTTAGATTGAAGTTTAGCATTAATTTGGGCACAAGGAAAAGATAGATTCACCTTTTCACTGCCTCGTAGTTTCAGGAATGTTTTCATAAGGTTATTTTTTTTTTGCAGAAGAAGGTCAGCGTGTGAAGAAAATTAAGGAACAAGGCAGAGATTTATTAACTCTTTGACTGCTTGTAGTATTTAATGACGTAGTTTCATTGCTTTTTAGACTATACGTATCTGAAAGACATTTCTTTGGACTTAAACCTTTTTTAAGGCCTAAATATAGTGGAATGAACATGCTGAATGCTTAACTGTGTTACTGCATTGCAGTTGTTTTCTTAAAATAAATTGTTATCCTGTAAGAACTCCGAGGGATTAATTAAAGGCGTCTCCAGCTGTTGATTTAACTATATTTAGTTAAATAGCTGATACAACTATATGCTTGTTAAAGAACAGGTGTTAAAACAGTTGCTTTAAGAAGAAATAAAGTGAAGTTACTACATAAGCAATGCTCAGATTGTTAGTAAGTTTATTTTGGTGACAAGGAAGGGAACATACTTACTGACACGTGTCTAATGACTCTGTTGCTTTCCAAAAATTAAAGTTCTGAACAGATTAATGTGCTAATGCCTATATTTAACCACTAAGTTGCTACTATGCTGTGAAACATGTTTGTTGGTGGGTTTTTTGAAGCCCAGCTAAAGCTCGTTATCTGTGAAAGTCCATTACTTCTATCTGTATTTATCTTTTTTGTCATGTCAGGCATATTTATATTTATGGTTTGTTTAAATAATTCATTGTGAACAGTTCATGAAGTATGGCTCTGCCGGTAGAAATGACAAAAATTGATCCCTGTTGTAACTCACTTGACTGCACTGGGTCTGTAGAAATCAACTGCAGTAAATGTAAAGCCTAACACTACAACTTTGTTGAATCAAACACAAAGCACATCCAAAATTGGAAGTTACTACACAGTTTTAATGCTTTAGTAGCCTGGGGACTGTCTCTTTTTTGCCTTCTGTTCAAGAGGGCAGTATCTGACTTGTCTTTCAGAAGACAGTTTGTTTCATGAGGCTCATTTCATCAGGAACTGAGTGGGAGAAAAGTACTTAAAATCTTAACCACAGTTGTAATTTTACAACTTTACAAAAAATGTCAATGCAGAAGCTTGCTAGAGAGTTCATCTTTTTGAAATGTTGTACTATTTATGGCTTCTTTGTAATGATTTTTCTTCCAAGTATATTCTGTTGGCATTACTTTAATCTGTCCCAGAAGCTTTAAGGTGTGATACCTTTTGCAAGTCCCAGGCCTTTTTGTTTCTTTATGTGTTTGGTTTTGTTTTGCCTTTATCTTCACGTGATCAGATTTATTGAGCACAAACTTTGTCTTGATTGCTCTGTATGCCTTTGACCAGCGGAGATACTTGGCAATCTACTTTCCATTTGGTTGGTGTCGTGTAGCATGTGTACCCTATCTAATTTAGTCTGCTACGTGCCACCAGTGGCTTTGTTTTACTAGTTATTCTTACATTCTAACACAATATTTGGCAGCTTTTCACTAAGATAAGGGGGATCATATTAGTACACGTCGAGACCATGATAGGTAAGGTTGCGTCTCCTTTTGGCACTCCAAAATTTTATTTATTATTCTGTCTGTCATAGCCTCCACCGGTTATTGTTCAGCTGTTAAGTGTTACTAAGATATGATCATTTGATATCTTGACTTAAATCACCAGAGATCAAATTGCCTGTTCGCTTCCTAGTCTGTCTTTTGTTTGTGTCAGCAAAACATATCACATCCTGTGTTTTCATTGGTAGGAAAGTGATACTAAAATCATAGTGTAGACTCTCACATACACTTTAAAAAGAGCCTACTGTTTCAGTTAATAGAACCTCAGCTATATTTACATCTTTGTTAGGGTTCTGCACTTCAGTGAGTTTACTCTCCTTACATGGGTATCAGAGCTGAAGTTATCCATTGCCTTATGTGGATACCAAACACCCCAGAAAAGTGCCTGAAGATAAATATTGATACATTTGTTTCTTAAAGGACTGTGAGATAAGGTGTTTATACAGTCCAGTGAACATTACTGTAACTGTATGGGAAGCAACTAATGTTTTCAGAGTCTCTAAATCTAATATTAGGATTCATTTTCAAGAAAGAATTAGTATACAATCTCGTCTTCTGGGCAGATTTTCAAAACATTTTCATGAGATGTGAGGAATGGCATGACAAAGCAGCGAAGTTTTCCATTTCAAAGAATTGGTGGAGAACACCATATGACTCCTTAAAAACTAGCAGTTTAGCAAAGTAAGTAGTAAAACTTTTTTTTCCTTATTCTTCTAGAAGATTAAAATATAACTGAAACATTTGTAGCTCCTTTATTAAAATTCATTTGACAGAATTTTAGCTCTGGCCTGCAATTTATTTGCTTTAGCAAATATTTTAGAAAGGCTGAGAGAGTAGAGGGGGAAACATTTTTCTTAAACACGTGCATGAATCCTTTCGTTAGCATTGTGATACGTCCTCCTCCTTCCCTAACTCTCTACCAAAAATTTTTTCAAAAGGTTTTAGGGCATTGAAGGCTGACTTTGTGCCATTGGGTTTTTTAAAAAATGCATTCTTTAGCCTAGCTAAATAATGTTTCAGGATCCAGTTTTTAATAGTTGTTAATAAACCTAGTGGAATAGGAGTGTGTTTCTGTCAGTGCATAACTCTTTCTGCCTTCCCCTTCTTACCCAGCCTTTGAAATTCTGAGCAAAGGCGAAGGGTAGACGTTGCCTTTTGAGATGACTGGTGTCCTTCATCACTTAATGGAGAGTAAAGAAGGCTCTGTTTTATGTCAGCTCCATTTGCCTTGATGGCCAAAGACTTCCTAATGTTTCAGGCTTCAAGTATGGATGATCTGCAGTTTTTTAGAGAGCAGCATGAAACAAGCTTCTATTGCCCTCCCATTTTTGTCTCTAACAGCTTGGCCCAATCCATGTATTTCCTCTTCACTTTGGGGACATATGGTACCAATGTGGGTCAGATGCTTTTCTCGCCCTCTACATCAGCAGAGGCATTCAATGTGAGAAGAATAAAGTTACAAAGTAGATAGGAACAATATATAAATCTTGTCTGTAGAAGCAGTTTAGTTAAGAGAGACCAGCTGAGCAATTTTTTGAGTATTTGAGGCATCATATTTCTTGAAACAGTCCAGCATTGAAATGTGCTTGGTGTACTTGTGTCAGTCACTGTAACCTGATTTAAGAGAATTTTCATACACTTAACTTCCATTCCTTGTCCAGAAAATCACCCAACTGTAATGAACTTAGCTGCTCCTAGATCTGTTCCTATTTAAACTCTTGGGACAGGGAAGAGCAGACCAGATCAGAACTACGCTAATTCTGAGGCTTTCCAGCTCACAGTGCCATCTGGAGGGGTTCATTCAAGTTCAGTGCCCTTGGTTATTAGCACTGCCAACAGTACTCTAACTTGATACAGACTGCTAAAAAGAATTGCCCAAAAAGAATTGCTAGAAAGAATTGCTGTTCTTCTCTTCTCAGCTTGTGTTGACATTCATGATACTCCAGCTATAAATGTAAATTGTGGTGATCCCATTGGTTTTCTTCAGAGTACTGCAACTACTGTCTCTGAAGCTGAGAGACTCACAAGTTTGTATTTAGGCAGAGACTATAGCACTTCTTCTTTGGAAACTTTCGTAGTCTTATTGTTATCCTGTAATACTCATGAACCACTGAAGTCTCCATAAGGGGAGACGTTCTAAGGTCTTGCTTGAGCTGTTTGGGAAAATCTGGCTATGAATGCAACATAAAAATGAGATTTGAAGTACCTCATTCCTGGGTGATTATTTCTTGTTCATTGAGTCTAATGTTTCCCATTTAGTAAATTCAGCATCTGTTGAATGGAACAAATAAAGGTCCACTTGGCTCAACAGATAAGCAGATTGAAACTTGCAAAGAACGTTAATTCTTCACTTAGAGATTGGATTGTCAACTACGGGACATAATACATTGAACGTATTTGCAGGTTGCTTGCTCAGTTATCTTCTTTAAGTTTTTATCTCAGGATTTGAAAAGAGTTATGATACTCTCTAATTTGTTGATTAGCAGACTAGAATAGAATTGGTAGACTTCATTAGAAAGATGTCTGTTTATCCTCTG